>NW_020529222.1:0-75062 GCF_003368295.1 Carassius auratus
CTTTAAGCTTTTTGGAATTTTTTCACTTAGTATATAATAAATTTGGCAAAAAATAGAGTCAATGCCCGATCTCTGAATATAAGCAGGTTTGCGCCAGGTTAGTACATGGATGGAGACTGCCTGGGAATACCAGGTGCTTTAAATTTTTGGATATTTTCACAAATTATATAATAATCTTGCAAAAAAAAAAAAAAAAAAAGAGTCAATGCCCCCGATCTCTGAATCTTAGCAGATTTAGGTCTGGTTAGTACTTGGATGAGAGACCGCCAAGAATACCAGGTGCTTTAAAGCTTTTGGAATTTTTTCACTTAGTATATAATAAAATTTGGCAAAAAATAGAGTCAATGCCCGATCTCTGAATATAAGCAGGTTTGGCCAGGTTAGTACATGGATGGGAGACTGCCTGGAATACCAGGTGCTTTAAATTTTTGGATATTTTTCACGAATTATATAATATTCTTGCAAAAAAAAAAAAAAAAGAAGAAGTCAATGCCCGATCTCTGAATCTTAGCAGGTTAAGTCTGGTTAGTACTTGATGATAGACCGCCAAGGAATACCAGGTGCTTTAAGCTTTTGGAATTTTTTCACTTAGTATATAATAAATTTTGGCAAAAAATAGAGTCAATGCCCGATCTCTGAATATAAGCAGGTTTGGGCCAGGTTAGTACTTGGATGAGAGACCGCCTAGGAATACCAGGTGCTTTAAGCTTTTGGGGTTTCTTTCCTACTTTTATAATGTACTGGCGAGTAGATTGGCTGATCTTTAAATAGCCTTCTCTTTGCAGCAGTCTTCGCTTATGGCCATACCAGCCTGGCTATGCCCGATCTTGTCTGATCTTGGAAGCTAAGCAGGTTTGGGCCTGGTTAGTGCCTGGATGGGAGACCGCCTGGGAATGCCAGGTACTCTAAGCTATTTTGAAATTTTTCACTTAGTATATAATAATTTTGCCAAAAAATAGAGTCAATGCCCGATCTCTGAATATAAGCAGGTTTGCGCCAGGTTAGTACATGGATGGGAGACTGCCTGGGAATATCAGGTGCTTTAAATTTTTGGATATTTTTCACGAATTATATAATAATCTTGCAAAAAAAAAAAAAAAAAAAAAGAGTCAATGCCCGATCTCTGAATCTTAGCAGGTTTAGGTCTGGTTAGTACTTGGATGAGAGACCGCCAAGGAATACCAGGTGCTTTAAGCTTTTGGAATTTTTTCACTTAGTATATAATAAATTTGGCAAAAAATAGAGTCAATGCCCGATCTCTGAATATAAGCAGGTTTGGGCCAGGTTAGTACATGGATGGGAGACTGCCTGGGAATACCAGGTGCTTTAAATTTTTGGATATTTTTCACAAATTATATAATAATCTTGCAAAAAAAAAAAAAAAAGAAAAGAGTCAATGCCCGATCTCTGAATCTTAGCAGTTTAAGGTCTGGTTAGTACTTGAATGATAGACCGCCAAGGAATACCAGGTGCTTTAAGCTTTTGGAATTTTTTCACTTAGTATATAATAAATTTGGCAAAAAATAGAGTCAATGCCCGATCTCTGAATATAAGCAGGTTTGGGCCAGGTTAGTACTTGGATGAGAGACCGCCTAGGAATACCAGGTGCTTTAAGCTTTTGGGGTTTCTTTCCTACTTTTATAATGTACTGGCGAGTAGATTGGCTGATCTTTAAATAGCCTTCTCTTTGCAGCAGTCTTCGCTTATGGCCATACCAGCCTGGCTATGCCCGATCTTGTCTGATCTCGTAAGCTAAGCAGGTTTGGGCCTGGTTAGTGCCTGGATGGGAGACCGCCTGGGAATACCAGGTACTGTAAGCTTTTTTGAAATTTTCACTTAGTATATAATAATTTTGCCAAAAAATAGAGTCAATGCCCGATCTCTGAATATAAGCAGGTTTGCGCCAGGTTAGTACATGGATGGGAGACTGCCTGGGAATATCAGGTGCTTTAAATTTTTGGATATTTTTCACGAATTATATAATATTCTTGCAAAAAAAAAAAAAAAAAAAAAGAGTCAATGCCCGATCTCTGAATCTTAGCAGGTTTAGGTCTGGTTAGTACTTGGATGAGAGACCGCCAAGGAATACCAGGTGCTTTAAGCTTTTGGAATTTTTTCACTTAGTATATAATAAATTTGGCAAAAAATAGAGTCAATGCCCGATCTCTGAATATAAGCAGGTTTGGCCAGGTTAGTACATGGATGGGAGACTGCCTGGGAATACCAGGTGCTTTAAATTTTTGGATATTTTTCACAAATTATATAATAATCTTGCAAAAAAAAAAAAAAAAAAGAGTCAATGCCCGATCTCTGAATTTTAGCAGGTTTAGGTCTGGTTAGTACTTGGATGAGAGACCGCCAAGGAATACCAGGTGCTTTAAGCTTTTGGAATTTTTTCACTTAGTATATAATAAATTTGGCAAAAAATAGAGTCAATGCCCGATCTCTGAATATAAGCAGGTTTGGGCCAGGTTAGTACATGGATGGGAGACTGCCTGGGAATACCAGGTGCTTTAAATTTTTGGATATTTTTCACGAATTATATAATAATCTTGCAAAAAAAAAAAAAAAGAAGAAGTCAATGCCCGATCTCTGAATCTTAGCAGGTTAAGGTCTGGTTAGTACTTGAATGATAGACCGCCAAGGAATACCAGGTGCTTTAAGCTTTTGGAATTTTTTCACTTAGTATATAATAAATTTGGCAAAAAATAGAGTCAATGCCCGATCTCTGAATATAAGCAGGTTTGGGCCAGGTTAGTACTTGGATGAGAGACCGCCTAGGAATACCAGGTGCTTTAAGCTTTTGGGGTTTCTTTCCTACTTTTATAATGTACTGGCGAGTAGATTGGCTGATCTTTAAATAGCCTTCTCTTTGCAGCAGTCTTCGCTTATGGCCATACCAGCCTGGCTATGCCCGATCTTGTCTGATCTCGGAAGCTAAGCAGGTTTGGGCCTGGTTAGTGCCTGGATGGGAGACCGCCTGGGAATACCAGGTACTCTAAGCTTTTTTGAAATTTTTCACTTAGTATATAATAATTTTGCCAAAAATAGAGTCAATGCCCGATCTCTGAATATAAGCAGGTTTGCGCCAGGTTAGTACATGGATGGGAGACTGCCTGGGAATATCAGGTGCTTTAAATTTTTGGATATTTTTCACGAATTATATAATAATCTTGCAAAAAAAAAAAAAAAAAAAAAGAGTCAATGCCCGATCTCTGAATCTTAGCAGGTTTAGGTCTGGTTAGTACTTGGATGAGAGACCGCCAAGGAATACCAGGTGCTTTAAGCTTTTGGAATTTTTTCACTTAGTATATAATAAATTTGGCAAAAAATAGAGTCAATGCCCGATCTCTGAATATAAGCAGGTTTGGGCCAGGTTAGTACATGGATGGGAGACTGCCTGGGAATACCAGGTGCTTTAAATTTTTGGATATTTTTCACAAATTATATAATAATCTTGCAAAAAAAAAAAAAAAAAGAAGTCAATGCCCGATCTCTGAATCTTAGCAGGTTTAGGTCTGGTTAGTACTTGGATGATAGACCGCCAAGGAATACCAGGTGCTTTAAGCTTTTGGAATTTTTTCACTTAGTATATAATAAATTTGGCAAAAAATAGAGTCAATGCCCGATCTCTGAATATAAGCAGGTTTGGGCCAGGTTAGTACTTGGATGAGAGACCGCCTAGGAATACCAGGTGCTTTAAGCTTTTGGGGTTTCTTTCCTACTTTTATAATGTACTGGCGAGTAGATTGGCTGATCTTTAAATAGCCTTCTCTTTGCAGCAGTCTTCGCTTATGGCCATACCAGCCTGGCTATGCCCGATCTTGTCTGATCTCGTAAGCTAAGCAGGTTTGGGCCTGGTTAGTGCCTGGATGGGAGACCGCCTGGGAATACCAGGTACTGTAAGCTTTTTTGAAATTTTTCACTTAGTATATAATAATTTTGCCAAAAAATAGAGTCAATGCCCGATCTCTGAATATAAGCAGGTTTGCGCCAGGTTAGTACATGGATGGGAGACTGCCTGGGAATATCAGGTGCTTTACATTTTTGGATATTTTTCACGAATTATATAATATTCTTGCAAAAAAAAAAAAAAAAAAAAAGAGTCAATGCCCGATCTCTGAATCTTAGCAGGTTTAGGTCTGGTTAGTACTTGGATGAGAGACCGCCAAGGAATACCAGGTGCTTTAAGCTTTTGGAATTTTTTCACTTAGTATATAATAAATTTGGCAAAAAATAGAGTCAATGCCCGATCTCTGAATATAAGCAGGTTTGGGCCAGGTTAGTACATGGATGGGAGACTGCCTGGGAATACCAGGTGCTTTAAATTTTTGGATATTTTTCACGAATTATATAATAATCTTGCAAAAAAAAAAAAAAAAAAGAGTCAATGCCCGATCTCTGAATCTTAGCAGGTTTAGGTCTGGTTAGTACTTGGATGAGAGACCGCCAAGGAATACCAGGTGCTTTAAGCTTTTGGAATTTTTTCACTTAGTATATAATAAATTTGGCAAAAAATAGAGTCAATGCCCGATCTCTGAATATAAGCAGGTTTGGGCCAGGTTAGTACATGGATGGGAGACTGCCTGGGAATACCAGGTGCTTTAAATTTTTGGATATTTTTCAAATTATATAATAATCTTGCAAAAAAAAAAAAAAAAAAGAAGAAGTCAATGCCCGATCTCTGAATCTTAGCAGGTTTGGGCCAGGTTAGTACTTGGATGAGAGACCGCCTAGGAATACCAGGTGCTTTAAGCTTTTGGGTTTCTTTCCTACTTTTATAATGTACTGGCGAGTAGATTGGCTGATCTTTAAATAGCCTTCTCTTTGCAGCAGTCTTCGCTTATGGCCATACCAGCCTGGCTATGCCCGATCTTGTCTGATCTTGGAAGCTAAGCAGGTTTGGGCCTGGTTAGTGCCTGGATGGGAGACCGCCTGGGAATGCCAGGTACTCTAAGCTATTTTGAAATTTTTCACTTAGTATATAATAATTTTGCCAAAAAATAGAGTCAATGCCCGATCTCTGAATATAAGCAGGTTTGCGCCAGGTTAGTACATGGATGGGAGACTGCCTGGGAATATCAGGTGCTTTAAATTTTTGGATATTTTTCACGAATTATATAATAATCTTGCAAAAAAAAAAAAAAAAAAAAAGAGTCAATGCCCGATCTCTGAATCTTAGCAGGTTTAGGTCTGGTTAGTACTTGGATGAGAGACCGCCAAGGAATACCAGGTGCTTTAAGCTTTTGGAATTTTTTCACTTAGTATATAATAAATTTGGCAAAAAATAGAGTCAATGCCCGATCTCTGAATATAAGCAGGTTTGGGCCAGGTTAGTACATGGATGGGAGACTGCCTGGGAATACCAGGTGCTTTAAATTTTTGGATATTTTTCACAAATTATATAATAATCTTGCAAAAAAAAAAAAAAAAGAAGAAGTCAATGCCCGATCTCTGAATCTTAGCAGTTTAAGGTCTGGTTAGTACTTGAATGATAGACCGCCAAGGAATACCAGGTGCTTTAAGCTTTTGGAATTTTTTCACTTAGTATATAATAAATTTGGCAAAAAATAGAGTCAATGCCCGATCTCTGAATATAAGCAGGTTTGGGCCAGGTTAGTACTTGGATGAGAGACCGCCTAGGAATACCAGGTGCTTTAAGCTTTTGGGGTTTCTTTCCTACTTTTATAATGTACTGGCGAGTAGATTGGCTGATCTTTAAATAGCCTTCTCTTTGCAGCAGTCTTCGCTTATGGCCATACCAGCCTGGCTATGCCCGATCTTGTCTGATCTCGTAAGCTAAGCAGGTTTGGGCCTGGTTAGTGCCTGGATGGGAGACCGCCTGGGAATACCAGGTACTGTAAGCTTTTTTGAAATTTTTCACTTAGTATATAATAATTTTGCCAAAAAATAGAGTCAATGCCCGATCTCTGAATATAAGCAGGTTTGCGCCAGGTTAGTACATGGATGGGAGACTGCCTGGGAATATCAGGTGCTTTAAATTTTTGGATATTTTTCACGAATTATATAATATTCTTGCAAAAAAAAAAAAAAAAAAAAGAGTCAATGCCCGATCTCTGAATCTTAGCAGGTTTAGGTCTGGTTAGTACTTGGATGAGAGACCGCCAAGGAATACCAGGTGCTTTAAGCTTTTGGAATTTTTTCACTTAGTATATAATAAATTTGGCAAAAAATAGAGTCAATGCCCGATCTCTGAATATAAGCAGGTTTGCGCCAGGTTAGTACATGGATGGGAGACTGCCTGGGAATACCAGGTGCTTTAAATTTTTGGATATTTTTCACAAATTATATAATAATCTTGCAAAAAAAAAAAAAAAAAAGAGTCAATGCCCGATCTCTGAATCTTAGCAGGTTTAGGTCTGGTTAGTACTTGGATGAGAGACCGCCAAGGAATACCAGGTGCTTTAAGCTTTTGGAATTTTTTCACTTAGTATATAATAAATTTGGCAAAAAATAGAGTCAATGCCCGATCTCTGAATATAAGCAGGTTTGGGCCAGGTTAGTACATGGATGGGAGACTGCCTGGGAATACCAGGTGCTTTAAATTTTTGGATATTTTTCACGAATTATATAATAATCTTGCAAAAAAAAAAAAAAAAGAAGAAGTCAATGCCCGATCTCTGAATCTTAGCAGGTTAAGGTCTGGTTAGTACTTGAATGATAGACCGCCAAGGAATACCAGGTGCTTTAAGCTTTTGGAATTTTTTCACTTAGTATATAATAAATTTGGCAAAAAATAGAGTCAATGCCCGATCTCTGAATATAAGCAGGTTTGGGCCAGGTTAGTACTTGGATGAGAGACCGCCTAGGAATACCAGGTGCTTTAAGCTTTTGGGGTTTCTTTCCTACTTTTATAATGTACTGGCGAGTAGATTGGCTGATCTTTAAATAGCCTTCTCTTTGCAGCAGTCTTCGCTTATGGCCATACCAGCCTGGCTATGCCCGATCTTGTCTGATCTCGGAAGCTAAGCAGGTTTGGGCCTGGTTAGTGCCTGGATGGGAGACCGCCTGGGAATGCCAGGTACTCTAAGCTTTTTGAAATTTTTCACTTAGTATATAATAATTTTGCCAAAAAATAGAGTCAATGCCCGATCTCTGAATATAAGCAGGTTTGCGCCAGGTTAGTACATGGATGGGAGACTGCCTGGGAATATCAGGTGCTTTAAATTTTTGGATATTTTTCACGAATTATATAATAATCTTGCAAAAAAAAAAAAAAAAAAAAAGAGTCAATGCCCGATCTCTGAATCTTAGCAGGTTTAGGTCTGGTTAGTACTTGGATGAGAGACCGCCAAGGAATACCAGGTGCTTTAAGCTTTTGGAATTTTTTCACTTAGTATATAATAAATTTGGCAAAAAATAGAGTCAATGCCCGATCTCTGAATATAAGCAGGTTTGGGCCAGGTTAGTACATGGATGGGAGACTGCCTGGGAATACCAGGTGCTTTAAATTTTTGGATATTTTTCACAAATTATATAATAATCTTGCAAAAAAAAAAAAAAAAGAAGAAGTCAATGCCCGATCTCTGAATCTTAGCAGTTTAAGGTCTGGTTAGTACTTGAATGATAGACCGCCAAGGAATACCAGGTGCTTTAAGCTTTTGGAATTTTTTCACTTAGTATATAATAAATTTGGCAAAAAATAGAGTCAATGCCCGATCTCTGAATATAAGCAGGTTTGGGCCAGGTTAGTACTTGGATGAGAGACCGCCTAGGAATACCAGGTGCTTTAAGCTTTTGGGGTTTCTTTCCTACTTTTATAATGTACTGGCGAGTAGATTGGCTGATCTTTAAATAGCCTTCTCTTTGCAGCAGTCTTCGCTTATGGCCATACCAGCCTGGCTATGCCCGATCTTGTCTGATCTCGTAAGCTAAGCAGGTTTGGGCCTGGTTAGTGCCTGGATGGGAGACCGCCTGGGAATACCAGGTACTGTAAGCTTTTTTGAAATTTTTCACTTAGTATATAATAATTTTGCCAAAAAATAGAGTCAATGCCCGATCTCTGAATATAAGCAGGTTTGCGCCAGGTTAGTACATGGATGGGAGACTGCCTGGGAATATCAGGTGCTTTAAATTTTTGGATATTTTTCACGAATTATATAATATTCTTGCAAAAAAAAAAAAAAAAAAGAGTCAATGCCCGATCTCTGAATCTTAGCAGGTTTAGGTCTGGTTAGTACTTGGATGAGAGACCGCCAAGGAATACCAGGTGCTTTAAGCTTTTGGAATTTTTTCACTTAGTATATAATAAATTTGGCAAAAAATAGAGTCAATGCCCGATCTCTGAATATAAGCAGGTTTGGGCCAGGTTAGTACATGGATGGGAGACTGCCTGGGAATACCAGGTGCTTTAAATTTTTGGATATTTTTCACAAATTATATAATAATCTTGCAAAAAAAAAAAAAAAGAAGAAGTCAATGCCCGATCTCTGAATCTTAGCAGGTTAAGGTCTGGTTAGTACTTGAATGATAGACCGCCAAGGAATACCAGGTGCTTTAAGCTTTTGGAATTTTTTCACTTAGTATATAATAAATTTGGCAAAAAATAGAGTCAATGCCCGATCTCTGAATATAAGCAGGTTTGGGCCAGGTTAGTACTTGGATGAGAGACCGCCTAGGAATACCAGGTGCTTTAAGCTTTTGGGGTTTCTTTCCTACTTTTATAATGTACTGGCGAGTAGATTGGCTGATCTTTAAATAGCCTTCTCTTTGCAGCAGTCTTCGCTTATGGCCATACCAGCCTGGCTATGCCCGATCTTGTCTGATCTCGTAAGCTAAGCAGGTTTGGGCCTGGTTAGTGCCTGGATGGGAGACCGCCTGGGAATACCAGGTACTGTAAGCTTTTTTGAAATTTTTCACTTAGTATATAATAATTTTGCCAAAAAATAGAGTCAATGCCCGATCTCTGAATATAAGCAGGTTTGCGCCAGGTTAGTACATGGATGGGAGACTGCCTGGGAATATCAGGTGCTTTAAATTTTTGGATATTTTTCACGAATTATATAATAATTCTTGCAAAAAAAAAAAAAAAAAAAAAGAGTCAATGCCCGATCTCTGAATCTTAGCAGGTTTAGGTCTGGTTAGTACTTGGATGAGAGACCGCCAAGGAATACCAGGTGCTTTAAGCTTTTGGAATTTTTTCACTTAGTATATAATAAATTTGGCAAAAAATAGAGTCAATGCCCGATCTCTGAATATAAGCAGGTTTGGGCCAGGTTAGTACATGGATGGGAGACTGCCTGGGAATACCAGGTGCTTTAAATTTTTGGATATTTTTCACGAATTATATAATAATCTTGCAAAAAAAAAAAAAAAAAGAAGAAGTCAATGCCCGATCTCTGAATCTTAGCAGGTTAAGGTCTGGTTAGTACTTGAATGATAGACCGCCAAGGAATACCAGGTGCTTTAAGCTTTTGGAATTTTTTCACTTAGTATATAATAAATTTGGCAAAAAATAGAGTCAATGCCCGATCTCTGAATATAAGCAGGTTTGGGCCAGGTTAGTACTTGGATGAGAGACCGCCTAGGAATACCAGGTGCTTTAAGCTTTTGGGGTTTCTTTCCTACTTTTATAATGTACTGGCGAGTAGATTGGCTGATCTTTAAATAGCCTTCTCTTTGCAGCAGTCTTCGCTTATGGCCATACCAGCCTGGCTATGCCCGATCTTGTCTGATCTTGGAAGCTAAGCAGGTTTGGGCTGGTTAGTGCCTGGATGGGAGACCGCCTGGGAATGCCAGGTACTCTAAGCTTTTTGAAATTTTTCACTTAGTATATAATAATTTTGCCAAAAAATAGAGTCAATGCCCGATCTCTGAATATAAGCAGGTTTGCGCCAGGTTAGTACATGGATGGGAGACTGCCTGGGAATATCAGGTGCTTTAAATTTTTGGATATTTTTCACGAATTATATAATAATCTTGCAAAAAAAAAAAAAAAAAAAGAGTCAATGCCCGATCTCTGAATCTTAGCAGGTTTAGGTCTGGTTAGTACTTGGATGAGAGACCGCCAAGGAATACCAGGTGCTTTAAGCTTTTGGAATTTTTTCACTTAGTATATAATAAATTTGGCAAAAAATAGAGTCAATGCCCGATCTCTGAATATAAGCAGGTTTGGGCCAGGTTAGTACATGGATGGGAGACTGCCTGGGAATACCAGGTGCTTTAAATTTTTGGATATTTTTAACAAATTATATAATAATCTTGCAAAAAAAAAAAAAAAAAAAAAGAAGTCAATGCCCGATCTCTGAATCTTAGCAGGTTTGGGCCAGGTTAGTACTTGGATGAGAGACCGCCTAGGAATACCAGGTGCTTTAAGCTTTTGGGGTTTCTTTCCTACTTTTATAATGTACTGGCGAGTAGATTGGCTGATCTTTAAATAGCCTTCTCTTTGCAGCAGTCTTCGCTTATGGCCATACCAGCCTGGCTATGCCCGATCTTGTCTGATCTCGTAAGCTAAGCAGGTTTGGGCCTGGTTAGTGCCTGGATGGGAGACCGCCTGGGAATACCAGGTACTCTAAGCTTTTTTGAAATTTTTCACTTAGTATATAATAATTTTGCCAAAAAATAGAGTCAATGCCCGATCTCTGAATATAAGCAGGTTTGCGCCAGGTTAGTACATGGATGGGAGACTGCCTGGGAATATCAGGTGCTTTAAATTTTTGGATATTTTTCACGAATTATATAATAATCTTGCAAAAAAAAAAAAAAAAAAAGAGTCAATGCCCGATCTCTGAATCTTAGCAGGTTTAGGTCTGGTTAGTACTTGGATGAGAGACCGCCAAGGAATACCAGGTGCTTTAAGCTTTTGGAATTTTTTCACTTAGTATATAATAAATTTGGCAAAAAATAGAGTCAATGCCCGATCTCTGAATATAAGCAGGTTTGGGCCAGGTTAGTACATGGATGGGAGACTGCCTGGGAATACCAGGTGCTTTAAATTTTTGGATATTTTTCACAAATTATATAATAATCTTGCAAAAAAAAAAAAAAAGAAGAAGTCAATGCCCGATCTCTGAATCTTAGCAGGTTAAGGTCTGGTTAGTACTTGAATGATAGACCGCCAAGGAATACCAGGTGCTTTAAGCTTTTGGAATTTTTTCACTTAGTATATAATAAATTTGGCAAAAAATAGAGTCAATGCCCGATCTCTGAATATAAGCAGGTTTGGGCCAGGTTAGTACTTGGATGAGAGACCGCCTAGGAATACCAGGTGCTTTAAGCTTTTGGGGTTTCTTTCCTACTTTTATAATGTACTGGCGAGTAGATTGGCTGATCTTTAAATAGCCTTCTCTTTGCAGCAGTCTTCGCTTATGGCCATACCAGCCTGGCTATGCCCGATCTTGTCTGATCTCGTAAGCTAAGCAGGTTTGGGCCTGGTTAGTGCCTGGATGGGAGACCGCCTGGGAATACCAGGTACTGTAAGCTTTTTTGAAATTTTTCACTTAGTATATAATAATTTTGCCAAAAAATAGAGTCAATGCCCGATCTCTGAATATAAGCAGGTTTGCGCCAGGTTAGTACATGGATGGGAGACTGCCTGGGAATATCAGGTGCTTTAAATTTTTGGATATTTTTCACGAATTATATAATATTCTTGCAAAAAAAAAAAAAAAAAAAAAGAGTCAATGCCCGATCTCTGAATCTTAGCAGGTTTAGGTCTGGTTAGTACTTGGATGAGAGACCGCCAAGGAATACCAGGTGCTTTAAGCTTTTGGAATTTTTTCACTTAGTATATAATAAATTTGGCAAAAAATAGAGTCAATGCCCGATCTCTGAATATAAGCAGGTTTGGCCAGGTTAGTACATGGATGGGAGACTGCCTGGGAATACCAGGTGCTTTAAATTTTTGGATATTTTTCACAAATTATATAATAATCTTGCAAAAAAAAAAAAAAAAAGAGTCAATGCCCGATCTCTGAATCTTAGCAGGTTTAGGTCTGGTTAGTACTTGGATGAGAGACCGCCAAGGAATACCAGGTGCTTTAAGCTTTTGGAATTTTTTCACTTAGTATATAATAAATTTGGCAAAAAATAGAGTCAATGCCCGATCTCTGAATATAAGCAGGTTTGGGCCAGGTTAGTACATGGATGGGAGACTGCCTGGGAATACCAGGTGCTTTAAATTTTTGGATATTTTTCACGAATTATATAATAATCTTGCAAAAAAAAAAAAAAAAGAAGAAGTCAATGCCCGATCTCTGAATCTTAGCAGGTTAAGGTCTGGTTAGTACTTGAATGATAGACCGCCAAGGAATACCAGGTGCTTTAAGCTTTTGGAATTTTTTCACTTAGTATATAATAAATTTGGCAAAAAATAGAGTCAATGCCCGATCTCTGAATATAAGCAGGTTTGGGCCAGGTTAGTACTTGGATGAGAGACCGCCTAGGAATACCAGGTGCTTTAAGCTTTTGGGGTTTCTTTCCTACTTTTATAATGTACTGGCGAGTAGATTGGCTGATCTTTAAATAGCCTTCTCTTTGCAGCAGTCTTCGCTTATGGCCATACCAGCCTGGCTATGCCCGATCTTGTCTGATCTCGTAAGCTAAGCAGGTTTGGGCCTGGTTAGTGCCTGGATGGGAGACCGCCTGGGAATACCAGGTACTCTAAGCTTTTTTGAAATTTTTCACTTAGTATATAATAATTTTGCCAAAAAATAGAGTCAATGCCCGATCTCTGAATATAAGCAGGTTTGCGCCAGGTTAGTACATGGATGGGAGACTGCCTGGGAATATCAGGTGCTTTAAATTTTTGGATATTTTTCACGAATTATATAATAATCTTGCAAAAAAAAAAAAAAAAAAAAAGAGTCAATGCCCGATCTCTGAATCTTAGCAGGTTTAGGTCTGGTTAGTACTTGGATGAGAGACCGCCAAGGAATACCAGGTGCTTTAAGCTTTTGGAATTTTTTCACTTAGTATATAATAAATTTGGCAAAAAATAGAGTCAATGCCCGATCTCTGAATATAAGCAGGTTTGGGCCAGGTTAGTACATGGATGGGAGACTGCCTGGGAATACCAGGTGCTTTAAATTTTTGGATATTTTTCACGAATTATATAATAATCTTGCAAAAAAAAAAAAAAAAAGAAGAAGTCAATGCCCGATCTCTGAATCTTAGCAGGTTAAGGTCTGGTTAGTACTTGAATGATAGACCGCCAAGGAATACCAGGTGCTTTAAGCTTTTGGAATTTTTTCACTTAGTATATAATAAATTTGGCAAAAAATAGAGTCAATGCCCGATCTCTGAATATAAGCAGGTTTGGGCCAGGTTAGTACTTGGATGAGAGACCGCCTAGGAATACCAGGTGCTTTAAGCTTTTGGGGTTTCTTTCCTACTTTTATAATGTACTGGCGAGTAGATTGGCTGATCTTTAAATAGCCTTCTCTTTGCAGCAGTCTTCGCTTATGGCCATACCAGCCTGGCTATGCCCGATCTTGTCTGATCTCGGAAGCTAAGCAGGTTTGGGCCTGGTTAGTGCCTGGATGGGAGACCGCCTGGGAATGCCAGGTACTCTAAGCTATTTTGAAATTTTTCACTTAGTATATAATAATTTTGCCAAAAAATAGAGTCAATGCCCGATCTCTGAATATAAGCAGGTTTGCGCCAGGTTAGTACATGGATGGGAGACTGCCTGGGAATATCAGGTGCTTTAAATTTTTGGATATTTTTCACGAATTATATAATAATCTTGCAAAAAAAAAAAAAAAAAAAGAGTCAATGCCCGATCTCTGAATCTTAGCAGGTTTAGGTCTGGTTAGTACTTGGATGAGAGACCGCCAAGGAATACCAGGTGCTTTAAGCTTTTGGAATTTTTTCACTTAGTATATAATAAATTTGGCAAAAAATAGAGTCAATGCCCGATCTCTGAATATAAGCAGGTTTGGGCCAGGTTAGTACATGGATGGGAGACTGCCTGGGAATACCAGGTGCTTTAAATTTTTGGATATTTTTCACAAATTATATAATAATCTTGCAAAAAAAAAAAAAAAAGAAGAAGTCAATGCCCGATCTCTGAATCTTAGCAGGTTTGGGCCAGGTTAGTACTTGGATGAGAGACCGCCTAGGAATACCAGGTGCTTTAAGCTTTTGGGGTTTCTTTCCTACTTTTATAATGTACTGGCGAGTAGATTGGCTGATCTTTAAATAGCCTTCTCTTTGCAGCAGTCTTCGCTTATGGCCATACCAGCCTGGCTATGCCCGATCTTGTCTGATCTCGTAAGCTAAGCAGGTTTGGGCCTGGTTAGTGCCTGGATGGGAGACCGCCTGGGAATACCAGGTACTGTAAGCTTTTTTGAAATTTTTCACTTAGTATATAATAATTTTGCCAAAAAATAGAGTCAATGCCCGATCTCTGAATATAAGCAGGTTTGCGCCAGGTTAGTACATGGATGGGAGACTGCCTGGGAATATCAGGTGCTTTAAATTTTTGGATATTTTTCACGAATTATATAATAATCTTGCAAAAAAAAAAAAAAAAGAGTCAATGCCCGATCTCTGAATCTTAGCAGGTTTAGGTCTGGTTAGTACTTGGATGAGAGACCGCCAAGGAATACCAGGTGCTTTAAGCTTTTGGAATTTTTTCACTTAGTATATAATAAATTTGGCAAAAAATAGAGTCAATGCCCGATCTCTGAATATAAGCAGGTTTGGGCCAGGTTAGTACATGGATGGGAGACTGCCTGGGAATACCAGGTGCTTTAAATTTTTGGATATTTTTCACGAATTATATAATAATCTTGCAAAAAAAAAAAAAAAAAGAAGAAGTCAATGCCCGATCTCTGAATCTTAGCAGGTTAAGGTCTGGTTAGTACTTGAATGATAGACCGCCAAGGAATACCAGGTGCTTTAAGCTTTTGGAATTTTTTCACTTAGTATATAATAAATTTGGCAAAAAATAGAGTCAATGCCCGATCTCTGAATATAAGCAGGTTTGGGCCAGGTTAGTACTTGGATGAGAGACCGCCTAGGAATACCAGGTGCTTTAAGCTTTTGGGGTTTCTTTCCTACTTTTATAATGTACTGGCGAGTAGATTGGCTGATCTTTAAATAGCCTTCTCTTTGCAGCAGTCTTCGCTTATGGCCATACCAGCCTGGCTATGCCCGATCTTGTCTGATCTCGGAAGCTAAGCAGGTTTGGGCCTGGTTAGTGCCTGGATGGGAGACCGCCTGGGAATACCAGGTACTCTAAGCTTTTTGAAATTTTTCACTTAGTATATAATAATTTTGCCAAAAAATAGAGTCAATGCCCGATCTCTGAATATAAGCAGGTTTGCGCCAGGTTAGTACATGGATGGGAGACTGCCTGGGAATATCAGGTGCTTTAAATTTTTGGATATTTTTCACGAATTATATAATAATCTTGCAAAAAAAAAAAAAAAAAAAGAGTCAATGCCCGATCTCTGAATCTTAGCAGGTTTAGGTCTGGTTAGTACTTGGATGAGAGACCGCCAAGGAATACCAGGTGCTTTAAGCTTTTGGAATTTTTTCACTTAGTATATAATAAATTTGGCAAAAAATAGAGTCAATGCCCGATCTCTGAATATAAGCAGGTTTGGGCCAGGTTAGTACATGGATGGGAGACTGCCTGGGAATACCAGGTGCTTTAAATTTTTGGATATTTTTCACAAATTATATAATAATCTTGCAAAAAAAAAAAAAAAAGAAGAAGTCAATGCCCGATCTCTGAATCTTAGCAGGTTTGGGCCAGGTTAGTACTTGGATGAGAGACCGCCTAGGAATACCAGGTGCTTTAAGCTTTTGGGTTTCTTTCCTACTTTTATAATGTACTGGCGAGTAGATTGGCTGATCTTTAAATAGCCTTCTCTTTGCAGCAGTCTTCGCTTATGGCCATACCAGCCTGGCTATGCCCGATCTTGTCTGATCTCGTAAGCTAAGCAGGTTTGGGCCTGGTTAGTGCCTGGATGGGAGACCGCCTGGGAATACCAGGTACTTAAGCTTTTTTGAAATTTTTCACTTAGTATATAATAATTTTGCCAAAAAATAGAGTCAATGCCCGATCTCTGAATATAAGCAGGTTTGCGCCAGGTTAGTACATGGATGGGAGACTGCCTGGGAATATCAGGTGCTTTAAATTTTTGGATATTTTTCACGAATTATATAATAATCTTGCAAAAAAAAAAAAAAAAAAGAGTCAATGCCCGATCTCTGAATCTTAGCAGGTTTAGGTCTGGTTAGTACTTGGATGAGAGACCGCCAAGGAATACCAGGTGCTTTAAGCTTTTGGAATTTTTTCACTTAGTATATAATAAATTTGGCAAAAAATAGAGTCAATGCCCGATCTCTGAATATAAGCAGGTTTGGGCCAGGTTAGTACATGGATGGGAGACTGCCTGGGAATACCAGGTGCTTTAAATTTTTGGATATTTTTCACAAATTATATAATAATCTTGCAAAAAAAAAAAAAAAGAAGAAGTCAATGCCCGATCTCTGAATCTTAGCAGGTTAAGGTCTGGTTAGTACTTGAATGATAGACCGCCAAGGAATACCAGGTGCTTTAAGCTTTTGGAATTTTTTCACTTAGTATATAATAAATTTGGCAAAAAATAGAGTCAATGCCCGATCTCTGAATATAAGCAGGTTTGGGCCAGGTTAGTACTTGGATGAGAGACCGCCTAGGAATACCAGGTGCTTTAAGCTTTTGGGGTTTCTTTCCTACTTTTATAATGTACTGGCGAGTAGATTGGCTGATCTTTAAATAGCCTTCTCTTTGCAGCAGTCTTCGCTTATGGCCATACCAGCCTGGCTATGCCCGATCTTGTCTGATCTCGTAAGCTAAGCAGGTTTGGGCCTGGTTAGTGCCTGGATGGGAGACCGCCTGGGAATACCAGGTACTCTAAGCTTTTTTTGAAATTCACTTAGTATATAATAATTTGCAAAAAATAGAGTCAATGCCCGATCTCTGAATATAAGCAGGTTTGCGCCAGGTTAGTACATGGATGGGAGACTGCCTGGAATATCAGGTGCTTTACATTTTTGGATCATGGATGGGAGACTGCCTGGGAATACCAGGTGCTTTAAATTTTTGGATATTTTTTCACAAATTATATAATAATCTTGCAAAAAAAAAAAAAAAAGAAGAGTCAATGCCCGATCTCTGAATCTTAGCAGGTTAAGGTCTGGTTAGTACTTGAATGATAGACCGCCAAGGAATACCAGGTGCTTTAAGCTTTTGGAATTTTTCACTTAGTATATAATAAATTTGGCAAAAAATAGAGTCAATGCCCGATCTCTGAATATAAGCAGGTTTGGGCCAGGTTAGTACTTGGATGAGAGACTGCCTGGGAATACCAGGTGCTTTAAGCTTTTGGGGTTTTTTCCTACTTTTATAATGTACTGGCGAGTAGATTGCTGATCTTTAAATAGCCTTCTCTTTGCGAGCAGTCTTCGCTTATGGCCATACCAGCCTGGCTATGCCCGATCTTGTCTGATCTCGGAAGCTAAGCAGGTTTGGGCCTGGTTAGTGCCTGGATGGGAGACCGCCTGGGAATACCAGGTACTCTAAGCTTTTTGAAATTTTTCACTTAGTATATAATAATTTGGCCAAAAAAATAGAGTCAATGCCCCGATCTCTGAATATAAGCAGGTTTGCGCCAGGTTAGTACATGGATGGGAGACTGCCTGGGATATCAGGTGCTTTAAGCAGGTTAAGGTCTGGTTAGTACTTGAATGATAGACCGCCAAGGAATACCAGGTGCTTTAAGCTTTTGGAATTTTTTCACTTAGTATATAATAAATTTGGCAAAAAAAGAGTCAATGCCCGATCTCTGAATATAAGCAGGTTTGGGCCAGGTTAGTACTTGGATGAGAGACCGCCTAGGAATACCAGGTGCTTTAAGCTTTTGGGTTTCTTTCCTACTTTATAATGTACTGGCGAGTAGATTGGCTGATCTTTAAATAGCCTTCTCTTTGCAGCAGTCTTCGCTTATGGCCATACCAGCCTGGCTATGCCCGATCTTGTCTGATCTTGGAAGCTAAGCAGGTTTGGGCCTGGTTAGTGCCTGGATGGGAGACCGCCTGGGAATGCCAGGTACTCTAAGCTATTTTGAAATTTTTCACTTAGTATATAATAATTTTGCCAAAAAATAGAGTCAATGCCCGATCTCTGAATATAAGCAGGTTTGCGCCAGGTTAGTACATGGATGGGAGACTGCCTGGGAATATCAGGTGCTTTAAATTTTTGGATATTTTCACACGAATTATATAATAATCTTGCAAAAAAAAAAAAAAAAAAGAGTCAATGCCCGATCTCTGAATCTTAGCAGGTTTAGGTCTGGTTAGTACTTGGATGAGAGACCGCCAAGGAATACCAGGTGCTTTAAGCTTTTGGAATTTTTTCACTTAGTATATAATAAATTGGCAAAAATAGAGTCAATGCCCGATCTCTGAATATAAGCAGGTTTGGGCCAGGTTAGTACATGGATGGGAGACTGCCTGGGAATACCAGGTGCTTTAAATTTTTGGATATTTTTCACAAATTATATAATAATCTTGCAAAAAAAAAAAAAAAAAAGAAGAAGTCAATGCCCGATCTCTGAATCTTAGCAGTTTAAGTCTGGTTAGTACTTGATGATAGACCGCCAAGGAATACCAGGTGCTTTAAGCTTTTGGAATTTTTTCACTTAGTATATAATAAATTTGGCAAAAAAATAGAGTCAATGCCCGATCTCTGAATATAAGCAGGTTTGGGCCAGGTTAGTACTTGGATACAGGTGCTTTAAGCTTTTGGGGTTTCTTTCCTACTTTTATAATGTACTGGCGAGTAGATTGGCTGATCTTTAAATAGCCTTCTCTTTGCAGCAGTCTTCGCTTATGGCCATACCAGCCTGGCTATGCCCGATCTTGTCTGATCTCGTAAGCTAAGCAGGTTTGGGCCTGGTTAGTGCCTGGATGGGAGACAGCCTGGGAATACCAGGTACTGTAAGCTTTTTGAAATTTTTCACTTAGTATATAATAATTTTGCCAAAAAATAGAGTCAATGCCCGATCTCTGAATATAAGCAGGTTTGCGCCAGGTTAGTACATGGATGGGAGACTGCCTGGGAATATCAGGTGCTTTAAATTTTTGGATATTTTCATGAATTGTAATATAAATATTCTTGCAAAAAAAAAAAAAAAAAAAAGAGTCAATGCCCGATCTCTGAATCTTAGCAGTTTAGGTCTGGTTAGTACTTGATGAGAGACCGCCAAGGAATACCAGGTGCTTTAAGCTTTTGGAAATTTTTTCACTTAGTATATAATAATTTGGCAAAAATAGACTCAATGCCTGATCTCTGAATATAAGCAGGTTTGGCCAGGTTAGTACATGGATGGGAGACTGCCTGGGAATACCAGGTGCTTTAAATTTTTGGATATTTTTCACAAATTATATAATATTCTTGCAAAAAAAAAAAAAAAGAGTCAATGCCCGATCTCTGAATCTTAGCAGATTTAGGTCTGGTTAGTACTTGGATGAGAGACCGCCAAGGAATACCAGGTGCTTTAAGCTTTGGAATTTTTTCACTTAGTATATAGGTTTGGGCCAGGTTAGTACATGGATGGGAGACTGCCTGGGAATACAGGTGCTTTAAATTTTTGGATATTTTTCACAATTATATAATAATCTTGCAAAAAAAAAAAAAAAATAGAGTCAATGCCCGATCTCTGAATCTTAGCAGGTTTAGGTCTGGTTAGTACTTGGATGAAAGACCGCCAAGGAATACCAGGTGCTTAAAGCTTTTGGAATTTTTTCACTTAGTATATAATAAATTTGGCAAAAAATAGAGTCAATGCCGATCTCTGAATATAAGCAGGTTTGGGCCAGGTTAGTACATGGATGGGAGACTGCCTGGGAATACCAGGTGCTTTAAATTTTTGGATATTTTTCACGAATTATATAATAATCTTGCAAAAAAAAAAAAAAAGAAAATCAATGCCCGATCTCTGAATCTTAGCAGGTTAAGGTCTGGTTAGTACTTGAATGATAGACCGCCAAGGAATACCAGGTGCTTTAAGCTTTTGGAATTTTTTCACTTAGTATATAATAAATTTGGCAAAAAATAGAGTCAATGCCCGATCTCTGAATATAAGCAGGTTTGGGCCAGGTTAGTACTTGGATGAGAGACGCCTAGGAATACCAGGTGCTTTAAGCTTTTGGGGTTTCTTTCCTACTTTTATAATGTACTGGCGAGTAGATTGGCTGATCTTTAAATAGCCTTCTCTTTGCAGCAGTCTTCGCTTATGGCCATACCAGCCTGGCTATGCCCGATCTTGTCTGATCTCGTAAGCTAAGCAGGTTTGGGCCTGGTTAGTGCCTGGATGGGAGACCGCCTGGGAATACCAGGTACTGTAAGCTTTTTTGAAATTTTTCACTTAGTATATAATAATTTTGCCAAAAAAATAGTCAATGCCCGATCTCTGAATATAAGCAGGTTTGCGCCAGGTTAGTACATGGATGGGAGACTGCCTGGGAATATCAGGTGCTTTAAATTTTTGGATATTTTTCACGAATTATATAATAATCTTGCAAAAAAAAAAAAAAAAAAAAAAAAGAGTCAATGCCCGATCTCTGAATCTTAGCAGGTTTAGGTCTGGTTAGTACTTGGATGAGAGACCGCCAAGGAATACCAGGTGCTTTAAGCTTTTGGAATTTTTTCACTTAGTATATAATAAATTTGGCAAAAAATAGAGTCAATGCCCGATCTCTGAATATAAGCAGGTTTGGGCCAGGTTAGTACATGGATGGGAGACTGCCTGGGAATACCAGGTGCTTTAAATTTTTGGATTTTTTTCACAAATTATATAATAATCTTGCAAAAAAAAAAAAAGAGTCAATGCCCGATCTCTGAATCTTAGCAGGTTTAGGTCTGGTTAGTACTTGGATGAGAGACCGCCAAGGAATACCAGGTGCTTTAAGCTTTTGGAATTTTTTCACTTAGTATATAATAAATTTTGGCAAAAATAGAGTCAATGCCGATCTCTGAATATAAGCAGGTTTGGGCCAGGTTAGTACATGGATGGGAGACTGCCTGGGAATACCAGGTGCTTTAAGCTTTGGGGTTTCTTTCCTACTTTTATAATGTACTGGCGAGTAGATTGCTGATCTTTAAATAGCCTTCTCTTTGCAGCAGTCTTCGCTTATGGCCATACCAGCCTGGCTATGCCCGATCTTGTGATCTCGGAAGCTAAGCAGGTTTGGGCCTGGTTAGTGCTGGATGGGAGACCGCCTGGAGCCAGGTACTCTAAGCTATTTTGAAATTTTTCACTTAGTATATAATAATTTTGGCAAAAATAGAGTCAATGCCCGATCTCTGAATATAAGCAGGTTTGCGCCAGGTTAGTAGCATGGAAATCTTGCAAAAAAAAAAAAAAAATAGAGTCAATGCCCGATCTCTGAATCTTAGCAGGTTTAGGTCTGGTTAGTACTTGGATGAGAGACCGCCAAGGAATACCAGGTGCTTAAAGCTTTTGGAATTTTTTCACTTAGTATATAAAATTGGGCAAAAAATAGAGTCAATGCCCGATCTCTGAATATAAGCAGGTTTGGGCCAGGTTAGTACATGGATGGGAGACTGCCTGGGAATACCAGGTGCTTTAAATTTTTGGATATTTTTCACGAATTATATAATAATCTTGCAAAAAAAAAAAAAAAAAAAAGAGTCAATGCCCGATCTCTGAATCTTAGCAGGTTTAGGTCTGGTTAGTACTTGGATGAGAGACCGCCAAGGAATACCAGGTGCTTTAAGCTTTTGGAATTTTTTCACTTAGTATATAATAAATTTGGCAAAAAATAGAGTCAATGCCCGATCTCTGAATATAAGCAGGTTTGGGCCAGGTTAGTACATGGATGGGACTGCCTGGAATACCAGGTGCTTTAAATTTTTGGATATTTTTTCAGAATTATATAATAATCTTGCAAAAAAAAAAAAAAAGAAGAGTCAATGCCCGATCTCTGAATCTTAGCAGGTTTAGGTCTGGTTAGTACTTGAATGAGAGACCGCCAAGGAATACCAGGTGCTTTAAGCTTTTGGAATTTTTTCACTTAGTATATAAAAATTTGGCAAAAAATAGAGTCAATGCCCGATCTCTGAATATAAGCAGGTTTGGGCCAGGTTAGTATTGGATGAGAGACCGCCTAGGAATACCAGGTGCTTTAAGCTTTTGGGGTTTCTTTCCTACTTTTATAATGTACTGGCGAGTAGATTGGCTGATCTTTAAATAGCCTTCTCTTTGCAGCAGTCTTCGCTTATGGCCATACCAGCCTGGCTATGCCCGATCTTGTCTGATCTCGGAAGCTAAGCAGGTTTGGGCCTGGTTAGTGCCTGGATGGGAGACCGCCTGGGAATGCCAGGTACTTTAAGCTTTTTGAAATTTTTCACTTAGTATATAATAATTTGCCAAAAATAGAGTCAATGCCCGATCTCTGAATATAAGCAGGTTTGGCCAGGTTAGTACATGGATGGGAGACTGCCTGGGAATACCAGGTGCTTTAAATTTTTGGATATTTTTCACGAATTATATAATAATCTTGCAAAAAAAAAAAAAAAAAAAAAGAGTCAATGCCCGATCTCTGAATCTTAGCAGGTTAGGTCTGGTTAGTACTTGATGAGAGACCGCCAAGGAATACCAGGTGCTTTAAGCTTTTGGAATTTTTTCACTTAGTATATAATAAATTTGGCAAAAAATAGAGTCAATGCCCGATCTCTGAATATAAGCAGGTTTGGGCCAGGTTAGTACATGGATGGGAGACTGCCTGGGAATACCAGGTGCTTTAAAATTTTGGATATTTTTCACAAATTATATAATAATCTTGGCAAAAAATTAAGCTTTTGGAATTTTTTCACTTAGTATATAATAAATTTGGCAAAAAATAGAGTCAATGCCCGATCTCTGAATATAAGCAGGTTTGGGCCAGGTTAGTACATGGATGGGAGACTGCCTGGGAATACCAGGTGCTTTAAATTTTTGGATATTTTTCACAAATTATATAATAATCTTGCAAAAAAAAAAAAAAGAGTCAATGCCCGATCTCTGAATCTTAGCAGGTTTAGGTCTGGTTAGTACTTGGATGAGAGACCGCCAAGGAATACCAGGTGCTTTAAGCTTTTGGAATTTTTAATTAAATTTGGCAAAAAATAGAGTCAATGCCCGATCTCTGAATATAAGCAGGTTTGGCCAGGTTAGTACATGGATGGGAGACTGCCTGGGAATACCAGGTGCTTTAAATTTTTGGATATTTTTCACGAATTATATAATAATCTTGCAAAAAAAAAAAAAAAAGAAGAAGTCAATGCCCGATCTCTGAATCTTAGCAGGTTAAGGTCTGGTTAGTACTTGAATGATAGACCGCCAAGGAATACCAGGTGCTTTAAGCTTTTGGAATTTTTTCACTTAGTATATAATAAATTTGGCAAAAAATAGAGTCAATGCCCGATCTCTGAATATAAGCAGGTTTGGGCCAGGTTAGTACTTGGATGAGAGACCGCCTAGGAATACCAGGTGCTTTAAGCTTTGGGGTTTCTTTCCTACTTTATAATGTACTGGCGAGTAGATTGGCTGATCTTTAAATAGCCTTCTCTTTGCAGCAGTCTTCGCTTATGGCCATACCAGCCTGGCTATGCCCGATCTTGTCTGATCTCGTAAGCTAAGCAGGTTTGGGCTGGTTAGTGCCTGGATGGGAGACCGCCTGGGAATACCAGGTAAGCTTTTTTGAAATTTTTCACTTAGTATATAATAATTTGCCAAAAAATAGAGTCAATGCCCGATCTCTGAATATAAGCAGGTTTGCGCCAGGTTAGTACATGGATGGGAGACTGCCTGGGAATATCAGGTGCTTTAAATTTTTGGATATTTTTCACGAATTATATAATAATCTTGCAAAAAAAAAAAAAAAAAAAGAGTCAATGCCCGATCTCTGAATCTTAGCAGGTTTAGGTCTGGTTAGTACTTGGATGAGAGACCGCCAAGGAATACCAGGTGCTTTAAGCTTTTGGAATTTTTTCACTTAGTATATAATAAATTTGGCAAAAAATAGAGTCAATGCCCGATCTCTGAATATAAGCAGGTTTGGGCCAGGTTAGTACATGGATGGGAGACTGCCTGGGAATACCAGGTGCTTTAAATTTTTGGATATTTTTCACGAAAATATAATAATCTTGCAAAAAAAAAAAAAAAAAAGAAGAGAAGTCAATGCCCGATCTCTGAATCTTAGCAGGTTAAGGTCTGGTTAGTACTTGAATGATAGACCGCCAAGGAATACCAGGTGCTTTAAGCTTTTGGAATTTTTTCACTTAGTATATAATAAATTTGGCAAAAAATAGAGTCAATGCCCGATCTCTGAATATAAGCAGGTTTGGGCCAGGTTAGTACTTGGATGAGAGACCGCCTAGGAATACCAGGTGCTTTAAGCTTTTGGGTTTCTTTCCTACTTTTATAATGTACTGGCGAGTAGATTGGCTGATCTTTAAATTCTCTTTGCCTTTCTTTGCAGCAGTTATCGCTACCAGCCTATGCCATACCAGATCTGCCCGATCTCTGAAGCTCGGAAGCTAAGCAGGTTTGGGCCTGGTTAGTGCCTGGATGGAGACCGCCTGGGAATACCAGGTACTCTAAGCTTTTTGAAATTTTTCACTTAGTATATAATAATTTTGCCAAAAAATAGAGTCAATGCCCGATCTCTGAATATAAGCAGGTTTGCGCCAGGTTAGTACATGGATGGGAGACTGCCTGGGAATATCAGGTGCTTTAAATTTTTGGATATTTTTCACGAATTATATAATAATCTTGCAAAAAAAAAAAAAAAAAAAAGAGTCAATGCCCGATCTCTGAATCTTAGCAGGTTTAGGTCTGGTTAGTACTTGGATGAGAGACCGCCAAGGAATACCAGGTGCTTTAAGCTTTTGGAATTTTTTCACTTAGTATATAATAAATTTGGCAAAAAATAGAGTCAATGCCCGATCTCTGAATATAAGCAGGTTTGGGCCAGGTTAGTACATGGATGGGAGACTGCCTGGGAATACCAGGTGCTTTAAATTTTTGGATATTTTTTCACAAATTATATAATAATCTTGCAAAAAAAAAAAAAAAAAAGAAGAAGTCAATGCCCGATCTCTGAATCTTAGCAGGTTAAGGTCTGGTTAGTACTTGAATGATAGACCGCCAAGGAATACCAGGTGCTTTAAGCTTTTGGAATTTTTTCACTTAGTATATAATAAATTTGGCAAAAAATAGAGTCAATGCCCGATCTCTGAATATAAGCAGGTTTGGGCCAGGTTAGTACTTGGATGAGAGACCGCCTAGGAATACCAGGTGCTTTAAGCTTTTGGGGTTTCTTTCCTACTTTTATAATGTACTGGCGAGTAGATTGGCTGATCTTTAAATAGCCTTCTCTTTGCAGCAGTCTTCGCTTATGGCCATACCAGCCTGGCTATGCCCGATCTTGTCTGATCTCGGAAGCTAAGCAGGTTTGGGCCTGGTTAGTGCCTGGATGGGAGACCGCCTGGGAATGCCAGGTACTCTAAGCTTTTTGAAATTTTTCACTTAGTATATAATAATTTTGCCAAAAAATAGAGTCAATGCCCGATCTCTGAATATAAGCAGGTTTGCGCCAGGTTAGTACATGGATGGGAGACTGCCTGGGAATATCAGGTGCTTTAAATTTTTGGATATTTTTCACGAATTATATAATAATCTTGCAAAAAAAAAAAAAAAAAAAAAAGAGTCAATGCCCGATCTCTGAATCTTAGCAGGTTTAGGTCTGGTTAGTACTTGGATGAGAGACCGCCAAGGAATACCAGGTGCTTTAAGCTTTTGGAATTTTTTCACTTAGTATATAATAAATTTGGCAAAAAATAGAGTCAATGCCCGATCTCTGAATATAAGCAGGTTTGGGCCAGGTTAGTACATGGATGGGAGACTGCCTGGGAATACCAGGTGCTTTAAATTTTTGGATATTTTTCACAAATTATATAATAATCTTGCAAAAAAAAAAAAAAAAAGAAGTCAATGCCCGATCTCTGAATCTTAGCAGGTTTGGGCCAGGTTAGTACTTGGATGAGAGACCGCCTAGGAATACCAGGTGCTTTAAGCTTTTGGGGTTTTTCCTACTTTTATAATGTACTGGCGAGTAGATTGGCTGATCTTTAAATAGCCTTCTCTTTGCAGCAGTCTTCGCTTATGGCCATACCAGCCTGGCTATGCCCGATCTTGTCTGATCTTGGAAGCTAAGCAGGTTTGGGCCTGGTTAGTGCCTGGATGGGAGACCGCCTGGGAATACCAGGTACTTTAAGCTTTTTGAAATTTTTCACTTAGTATATAATAATTTTGCCAAAAAATAGAGTCAATGCCCGATCTCTGAATATAAGCAGGTTTGCGCCAGGTTAGTACATGGATGGGAGACTGCCTGGGAATATCAGGTGCTTTAAATTTTTGGATATTTTTCACGAATTATATAATAATCTTGCAAAAAAAAAAAAAAAAAAAGAGTCAATGCCCGATCTCTGAATCTTAGCAGGTTTAGGTCTGGTTAGTACTTGGATGAGAGACCGCCAAGGAATACCAGGTGCTTTAAGCTTTTGGAATTTTTTCACTTAGTATATAATAAATTTGGCAAAAAATAGAGTCAATGCCCGATCTCTGAATATAAGCAGGTTTGGGCCAGGTTAGTACATGGATGGGAGACTGCCTGGGAATACCAGGTGCTTTAAATTTTTGGATATTTTTCACAAATTATATAATAATCTTGCAAAAAAAAAAAAAAAAAGAAGAAGTCAATGCCCGATCTCTGAATCTTAGCAGGTTTAAGGTCTGGTTAGTACTTGAATGATAGACCGCCAAGGAATACCAGGTGCTTTAAGCTTTTGGAATTTTTTCACTTAGTATATAATAAATTTGGCAAAAAATAGAGTCAATGCCCGATCTCTGAATATAAGCAGGTTTGGGCCAGGTTAGTACTTGGATGAGAGACCGCCTAGGAATACCAGGTGCTTTAAGCTTTTGGGGTTTCTTTCCTACTTTTATAATGTACTGGCGAGTAGATTGGCTGATCTTTAAATAGCCTTCTCTTTGCAGCAGTCTTCGCTTATGGCCATACCAGCCTGGCTATGCCCGATCTTGTCTGATCTCGGAAGCTAAGCAGGTTTGGGCCTGGTTAGTGCCTGGATGGGAGACCGCCTGGGAATACCAGGTACTGTAAGCTTTTTGAAATTTTTCACTTAGTATATAATAATTTTGCCAAAAAATAGAGTCAATGCCCGATCTCTGAATATAAGCAGGTTTGCGCCAGGTTAGTACATGGATGGGAGACTGCCTGGGAATATCAGGTGCTTTAAATTTTTGGATATTTTTCACGAATTATATAATATTCTTGCAAAAAAAAAAAAAAAAAAAAGAGTCAATGCCCGATCTCTGAATCTTAGCAGGTTTAGGTCTGGTTAGTACTTGGATGAGAGACCGCCAAGGAATACCAGGTGCTTTAAGCTTTTGGAATTTTTTCACTTAGTATATAATAAATTTGGCAAAAAATAGAGTCAATGCCCGATCTCTGAATATAAGCAGGTTTGGCCAGGTTAGTACATGGATGGGAGACTGCCTGGGAATACCAGGTGCTTTAAATTTTTGGATATTTTTTCACAAATTATATAATAATCTTGCAAAAAAAAAAAAAAAAAGAGTCAATGCCCGATCTCTGAATTTTAGCAGGTTTAGGTCTGGTTAGTACTTGGATGAGAGACCGCCAAGGAATACCAGGTGCTTTAAGCTTTTGGAATTTTTTCACTTAGTATATAATAAATTTGGCAAAAAATAGAGTCAATGCCCGATCTCTGAATATAAGCAGGTTTGGGCCAGGTTAGTACATGGATGGGAGACTGCCTGGGAATACCAGGTGCTTTAAATTTTTGGATATTTTTCACGAATTATATAATAATCTTGCAAAAAAAAAAAAAAAGAAGTCAATGCCCGATCTCTGAATCTTAGCAGGTTAAGGTCTGGTTAGTACTTGAATGATAGACCGCCAAGGAATACCAGGTGCTTTAAGCTTTTGGAATTTTTTCACTTAGTATATAATAAATTTGGCAAAAAATAGAGTCAATGCCCGATCTCTGAATATAAGCAGGTTTGGGCCAGGTTAGTACTTGGATGAGAGACCGCCTAGGAATACCAGGTGCTTTAAGCTTTTGGGGTTTCTTTCCTACTTTTATAATGTACTGGCGAGTAGATTGGCTGATCTTTAAATAGCCTTCTCTTTGCAGCAGTCTTCGCTTATGGCCATACCAGCCTGGCTATGCCCGATCTTGTCTGATCTCGTAAGCTAAGCAGGTTTGGGCCTGGTTAGTGCCTGGATGGGAGACCGCCTGGGAATACCAGGTACTGTAAGCTTTTTTGAAATTTTTCACTTAGTATATAATAATTTTGCCAAAAAATAGAGTCAATGCCCGATCTCTGAATATAAGCAGGTTTGCGCCAGGTTAGTACATGGATGGGAGACTGCCTGGGAATATCAGGTGCTTTAAATTTTTGGATATTTTTCACGAATTATATAATAATCTTGCAAAAAAAAAAAAAAAAAAAAGAGTCAATGCCCGATCTCTGAATCTTAGCAGGTTTAGGTCTGGTTAGTACTTGGATGAGAGACCGCCAAGGAATACCAGGTGCTTTAAGCTTTTGGAATTTTTTCACTTAGTATATAATAAATTTGGCAAAAAATAGAGTCAATGCCCGATCTCTGAATATAAGCAGGTTTGGGCCAGGTTAGTACATGGATGGGAGACTGCCTGGGAATACCAGGTGCTTTAAATTTTTGGATATTTTTCACGAATTATATAATAATCTTGCAAAAAAAAAAAAAAAAAGAAGAAGTCAATGCCCGATCTCTGAATCTTAGCAGGTTAAGGTCTGGTTAGTACTTGAATGATAGACCGCCAAGGAATACCAGGTGCTTTAAGCTTTTGGAATTTTTTCACTTAGTATATAATAAATTTGGCAAAAAATAGAGTCAATGCCCGATCTCTGAATATAAGCAGGTTTGGGCCAGGTTAGTACTTGGATGAGAGACCGCCTAGGAATACCAGGTGCTTTAAGCTTTTGGGGTTTCTTTCCTACTTTTATAATGTACTGGCGAGTAGATTGGCTGATCTTTAAATAGCCTTCTCTTTGCAGCAGTCTTCGCTTATGGCCATACCAGCCTGGCTATGCCCGATCTTGTCTGATCTCGGAAGCTAAGCAGGTTTGGGCCTGGTTAGTGCCTGGATGGGAGACCGCCTGGGAATGCCAGGTACTCTAAGCTATTTTGAAATTTTTCACTTAGTATATAATAATTTTGCCAAAAAATAGAGTCAATGCCCGATCTCTGAATATAAGCAGGTTTGCGCCAGGTTAGTACATGGATGGGAGACTGCCTGGGAATATCAGGTGCTTTAAATTTTTGGATATTTTTCACGAATTATATAATAATCTTGCAAAAAAAAAAAAAAAAAAAGAGTCAATGCCCGATCTCTGAATCTTAGCAGGTTTAGGTCTGGTTAGTACTTGGATGAGAGACCGCCAAGGAATACCAGGTGCTTTAAGCTTTTGGAATTTTTTCACTTAGTATATAATAAATTTGGCAAAAAATAGAGTCAATGCCCGATCTCTGAATATAAGCAGGTTTGGGCCAGGTTAGTACATGGATGGGAGACTGCCTGGGAATACCAGGTGCTTTAAATTTTTGGATATTTTTCACAAATTATATAATAATCTTGCAAAAAAAAAAAAAAAAAAGAAGAAGTCAATGCCCGATCTCTGAATCTTAGCAGGTTTGGGCCAGGTTAGTACTTGGATGAGAGACCGCCTAGGAATACCAGGTGCTTTAAGCTTTTGGGGTTTCTTTCCTACTTTTATAATGTACTGGCGAGTAGATTGGCTGATCTTTAAATAGCCTTCTCTTTGCAGCAGTCTTCGCTTATGGCCATACCAGCCTGGCTATGCCCGATCTTGTCTGATCTTGGAAGCTAAGCAGGTTTGGGCCTGGTTAGTGCTTGGATGGGAGACCGCCTGGGAATACCAGGTACTCTAAGCTTTTTGAAATTTTTCACTTAGTATATAATAATTTTGCCAAAAAATAGAGTCAATGCCCGATCTCTGAATATAAGCAGGTTTGCGCCAGGTTAGTACATGGATGGGAGACTGCCTGGGAATATCAGGTGCTTTAAATTTTTGGATATTTTTCACGAATTATATAATAATCTTGCAAAAAAAAAAAAAAAAAAAGAGTCAATGCCCGATCTCTGAATCTTAGCAGGTTTAGGTCTGGTTAGTACTTGGATGAGAGACCGCCAAGGAATACCAGGTGCTTTAAGCTTTTGGAATTTTTTCACTTAGTATATAATAAATTTGGCAAAAAATAGAGTCAATGCCCGATCTCTGAATATAAGCAGGTTTGGGCCAGGTTAGTACATGGATGGGAGACTGCCTGGGAATACCAGGTGCTTTAAATTTTTGGATATTTTTCACGAATTATATAATAATCTTGCAAAAAAAAAAAAAAAGAAGAAGTCAATGCCCGATCTCTGAATCTTAGCAGGTTAAGGTCTGGTTAGTACTTGAATGATAGACCGCCAAGGAATACCAGGTGCTTTAAGCTTTTGGAATTTTTTCACTTAGTATATAATAAATTTGGCAAAAAATAGAGTCAATGCCCGATCTCTGAATATAAGCAGGTTTGGGCCAGGTTAGTACTTGGATGAGAGACCGCCTAGGAATACCAGGTGCTTTAAGCTTTTGGGTTTCTTTCCTACTTTTATAATGTACTGGCGAGTAGATTGGCTGATCTTTAAATAGCCTTCTCTTTGCAGCAGTCTTCGCTTATGGCCATACCAGCCTGGCTATGCCCGATCTTGTCTGATCTCGGAAGCTAAGCAGGTTTGGGCCTGGTTAGTGCCTGGATGGGAGACCGCCTGGGAATACCAGGTACTTAAGCTTTTTGAAATTTTTCACTTAGTATATAATAATTTTGCCAAAAAATAGAGTCAATGCCCGATCTCTGAATATAAGCAGGTTTGCGCCAGGTTAGTACATGGATGGGAGACTGCCTGGGAATATCAGGTGCTTTAAATTTTTGGATATTTTTCACGAATTATATAATAATCTTGCAAAAAAAAAAAAAAAAAAAGAGTCAATGCCCGATCTCTGAATCTTAGCAGGTTTAGGTCTGGTTAGTACTTGGATGAGAGACCGCCAAGGAATACCAGGTGCTTTAAGCTTTTGGAATTTTTTCACTTAGTATATAATAAATTTGGCAAAAAATAGAGTCAATGCCCGATCTCTGAATATAAGCAGGTTTGGGCCAGGTTAGTACATGGATGGGAGACTGCCTGGGAATACCAGGTGCTTTAAATTTTTGGATATTTTTCACAAATTATATAATAATCTTGCAAAAAAAAAAAAAAAAAGAAGTCAATGCCCGATCTCTGAATCTTAGCAGTTTAAGGTCTGGTTAGTACTTGAATGATAGACCGCCAAGGAATACCAGGTGCTTTAAGCTTTTGGAATTTTTTCACTTAGTATATAATAAATTTGGCAAAAAATAGAGTCAATGCCCGATCTCTGAATATAAGCAGGTTTGGGCCAGGTTAGTACTTGGATGAGAGACCGCCTAGGAATACCAGGTGCTTTAAGCTTTTGGGGTTTCTTTCCTACTTTTATAATGTACTGGCGAGTAGATTGGCTGATCTTTAAATAGCCTTCTCTTTGCAGCAGTCTTCGCTTATGGCCATACCAGCCTGGCTATGCCCGATCTTGTCTGATCTCGGAAGCTAAGCAGGTTTGGGCCTGGTTAGTGCCTGGATGGGAGACCGCCTGGGAATACCAGGTACTCTAAGCTTTTTTGAAATTTTTCACTTAGTATATAATAATTTTGCCAAAAAATAGAGTCAATGCCCGATCTCTGAATATAAGCAGGTTTGCGCCAGGTTAGTACATGGATGGGAGACTGCCTGGGAATATCAGGTGCTTTAAATTTTTGGATATTTTTCACGAATTATATAATAATCTTGCAAAAAAAAAAAAAAAAAAAGAGTCAATGCCCGATCTCTGAATCTTAGCAGGTTTAGGTCTGGTTAGTACTTGGATGAGAGACCGCCAAGGAATACCAGGTGCTTTAAGCTTTTGGAATTTTTTCACTTAGTATATAATAAATTTGGCAAAAAATAGAGTCAATGCCCGATCTCTGAATATAAGCAGGTTTGGGCCAGGTTAGTACATGGATGGGAGACTGCCTGGGAATACCAGGTGCTTTAAATTTTTGGATATTTTTCACAAATTATATAATAATCTTGCAAAAAAAAAAAAAAAAAAAGTCAATGCCCGATCTCTGAATCTTAGCAGGTTTAGGTCTGGTTAGTACTTGGATGAGAGACCGCCAAGGAATACCAGGTGCTTTAAGCTTTTGGAATTTTTTCACTTAGTATATAATAAATTTGGCAAAAAATAGAGTCAATGCCCGATCTCTGAATATAAGCAGGTTTGGGCCAGGTTAGTACATGGATGGGAGACTGCCTGGGAATACCAGGTGCTTTAAATTTTTGGATATTTTTCACGAATTATATAATAATCTTGCAAAAAAAAAAAAAAAAGAAGAAGTCAATGCCCGATCTCTGAATCTTAGCAGGTTAAGGTCTGGTTAGTACTTGAATGATAGACCGCCAAGGAATACCAGGTGCTTTAAGCTTTTGGAATTTTTTCACTTAGTATATAATAAATTTGGCAAAAAATAGAGTCAATGCCCGATCTCTGAATATAAGCAGGTTTGGGCCAGGTTAGTACTTGGATGAGAGACCGCCTAGGAATACCAGGTGCTTTAAGCTTTTGGGGTTTCTTTCCTACTTTTATAATGTACTGGCGAGTAGATTGGCTGATCTTTAAATAGCCTTCTCTTTGCAGCAGTCTTCGCTTATGGCCATACCAGCCTGGCTATGCCCGATCTTGTCTGATCTCGGAAGCTAAGCAGGTTTGGGCCTGGTTAGTGCCTGGATGGGAGACCGCCTGGGAATACCAGGTACTCTAAGCTTTTTGAAATTTTTCACTTAGTATATAATAATTTTGCCAAAAAATAGAGTCAATGCCCGATCTCTGAATATAAGCAGGTTTGCGCCAGGTTAGTACATGGATGGGAGACTGCCTGGGAATATCAGGTGCTTTAAATTTTTGGATATTTTTCACGAATTATATAATAATCTTGCAAAAAAAAAAAAAAAAAAAAGAGTCAATGCCCGATCTCTGAATCTTAGCAGGTTTAGGTCTGGTTAGTACTTGGATGAGAGACCGCCAAGGAATACCAGGTGCTTTAAGCTTTTGGAATTTTTTCACTTAGTATATAATAAATTTGGCAAAAAATAGAGTCAATGCCCGATCTCTGAATATAAGCAGGTTTGGGCCAGGTTAGTACATGGATGGGAGACTGCCTGGGAATACCAGGTGCTTTAAATTTTTGGATATTTTTCACAAATTATATAATAATCTTGCAAAAAAAAAAAAAAAAAAAGAGTCAATGCCCGATCTCTGAATCTTAGCAGGTTTAGGTCTGGTTAGTACTTGGATGAGAGACCGCCAAGGAATACCAGGTGCTTTAAGCTTTTGGAATTTTTTCACTTAGTATATAATAAATTTGGCAAAAAATAGAGTCAATGCCCGATCTCTGAATATAAGCAGGTTTGGGCCAGGTTAGTACATGGATGGGAGACTGCCTGGGAATACCAGGTGCTTTAAATTTTTGGATATTTTTCACGAATTATATAATAATCTTGCAAAAAAAAAAAAAAAAAGAAGTCAATGCCCGATCTCTGAATCTTAGCAGGTTAAGGTCTGGTTAGTACTTGAATGATAGACCGCCAAGGAATACCAGGTGCTTTAAGCTTTTGGAATTTTTTCACTTAGTATATAATAAATTTGGCAAAAAATAGAGTCAATGCCCGATCTCTGAATATAAGCAGGTTTGGGCCAGGTTAGTACTTGGATGAGAGACCGCCTAGGAATACCAGGTGCTTTAAGCTTTTGGGGTTTCTTTCCTACTTTTATAATGTACTGGCGAGTAGATTGGCTGATCTTTAAATAGCCTTCTCTTTGCAGCAGTCTTCGCTTATGGCCATACCAGCCTGGCTATGCCCGATCTTGTCTGATCTCGGAAGCTAAGCAGGTTTGGGCCTGGTTAGTGCCTGGATGGGAGACCGCCTGGGAATGCCAGGTACTGTAAGCTTTTTTGAAATTTTTCACTTAGTATATAATAATTTTGCCAAAAAATAGAGTCAATGCCCGATCTCTGAATATAAGCAGGTTTGCGCCAGGTTAGTACATGGATGGGAGACTGCCTGGGAATATCAGGTGCTTTAAATTTTTGGATATTTTTCACGAATTATATAATAATCTTGCAAAAAAAAAAAAAAAAAAAAAGAGTCAATGCCCGATCTCTGAATCTTAGCAGGTTTAGGTCTGGTTAGTACTTGGATGAGAGACCGCCAAGGAATACCAGGTGCTTTAAGCTTTTGGAATTTTTTCACTTAGTATATAATAAATTTGGCAAAAAATAGAGTCAATGCCCGATCTCTGAATATAAGCAGGTTTGGGCCAGGTTAGTACATGGATGGGAGACTGCCTGGGAATACCAGGTGCTTTAAATTTTTGGATATTTTTCACAAATTATATAATAATCTTGCAAAAAAAAAAAAAAAAAGAGTCAATGCCCGATCTCTGAATCTTAGCAGGTTTAGGTCTGGTTAGTACTTGGATGAGAGACCGCCAAGGAATACCAGGTGCTTTAAGCTTTTGGAATTTTTTCACTTAGTATATAATAAATTTGGCAAAAAATAGAGTCAATGCCCGATCTCTGAATATAAGCAGGTTTGGGCCAGGTTAGTACATGGATGGGAGACTGCCTGGGAATACCAGGTGCTTTAAATTTTTGGATATTTTTCACGAATTATATAATAATCTTGCAAAAAAAAAAAAAAAGAGTCAATGCCCGATCTCTGAATCTTAGCAGGTTAAGGTCTGGTTAGTACTTGAATGATAGACCGCCAAGGAATACCAGGTGCTTTAAGCTTTTGGAATTTTTTCACTTAGTATATAATAAATTTGGCAAAAAATAGAGTCAATGCCCGATCTCTGAATATAAGCAGGTTTGGGCCAGGTTAGTACTTGGATGGGAGACCGCCTGGGAATACCAGGTACTTTAAGCTTTTTGAAATTTTTCACTTAGTATATAATAATTTTGCCAAAAAATAGAGTCAATGCCCGATCTCTGAATATAAGCAGGTTTGCGCCAGGTTAGTACATGGATGGGAGACTGCCTGGGAATATCAGGTGCTTTAAATTTTTGGATATTTTTCACGAATTATATAATAATCTTGCAAAAAAAAAAAAAAAAAAAGAGTCAATGCCCGATCTCTGAATCTTAGCAGGTTTAGGTCTGGTTAGTACTTGGATGAGAGACCGCCAAGGAATACCAGGTGCTTTAAGCTTTTGGAATTTTTTCACTTAGTATATAATAAATTTGGCAAAAAATAGAGTCAATGCCCGATCTCTGAATATAAGCAGGTTTGGGCCAGGTTAGTACATGGATGGGAGACTGCCTGGGAATACCAGGTGCTTTAAATTTTTGGATATTTTTCACAAATTATATAATAATCTTGCAAAAAAAAAAAAAAAAGAGTCAATGCCCGATCTCTGAATCTTAGCAGGTTTAGGTCTGGTTAGTACTTGGATGAGAGACCGCCAAGGAATACCAGGTGCTTTAAGCTTTTGGAATTTTTTCACTTAGTATATAATAAATTTGGCAAAAAATAGAGTCAATGCCCGATCTCTGAATATAAGCAGGTTTGGGCCAGGTTAGTACATGGATGGGAGACTGCCTGGGAATACCAGGTGCTTTAAATTTTTGGATATTTTTCACGAATTATATAATAATCTTGCAAAAAAAAAAAAAAAAGAAGTCAATGCCCGATCTCTGAATCTTAGCAGGTTAAGGTCTGGTTAGTACTTGAATGATAGACCGCCAAGGAATACCAGGTGCTTTAAGCTTTTGGAATTTTTTCACTTAGTATATAATAAATTTGGCAAAAAATAGAGTCAATGCCCGATCTCTGAATATAAGCAGGTTTGGGCCAGGTTAGTACTTGGATGAGAGACCGCCTAGGAATACCAGGTGCTTTAAGCTTTTGGGGTTTCTTTCCTACTTTTATAATGTACTGGCGAGTAGATTGGCTGATCTTTAAATAGCCTTCTCTTTGCAGCAGTCTTCGCTTATGGCCATACCAGCCTGGCTATGCCCGATCTTGTCTGATCTCGGAAGCTAAGCAGGTTTGGGCCTGGTTAGTGCCTGGATGGGAGACCGCCTGGGAATGCCAGGTACTCTAAGCTTTTTGAAATTTTTCACTTAGTATATAATAATTTTGCCAAAAAATAGAGTCAATGCCCGATCTCTGAATATAAGCAGGTTTGCGCCAGGTTAGTACATGGATGGGAGACTGCCTGGGAATATCAGGTGCTTTAAATTTTTGGATATTTTTCACGAATTATATAATAATCTTGCAAAAAAAAAAAAAAAAAGAGTCAATGCCCGATCTCTGAATCTTAGCAGGTTTAGGTCTGGTTAGTACTTGGATGAGAGACCGCCAAGGAATACCAGGTGCTTTAAGCTTTTGGAATTTTTTCACTTAGTATATAATAAATTTGGCAAAAAATAGAGTCAATGCCCGATCTCTGAATATAAGCAGGTTTGGGCCAGGTTAGTACATGGATGGGAGACTGCCTGGGAATACCAGGTGCTTTAAATTTTTGGATATTTTTCACGAATTATATAATAATCTTGCAAAAAAAAAAAAAAAAGAAGTCAATGCCCGATCTCTGAATCTTAGCAGGTTAAGGTCTGGTTAGTACTTGAATGATAGACCGCCAAGGAATACCAGGTGCTTTAAGCTTTTGGAATTTTTTCACTTAGTATATAATAAATTTGGCAAAAAATAGAGTCAATGCCCGATCTCTGAATATAAGCAGGTTTGGGCCAGGTTAGTACTTGGATGAGAGACCGCCTAGGAATACCAGGTGCTTTAAGCTTTTGGGGTTTCTTTCCTACTTTTATAATGTACTGGCGAGTAGATTGGCTGATCTTTAAATAGCCTTCTCTTTGCAGCAGTCTTCGCTTATGGCCATACCAGCCTGGCTATGCCCGATCTTGTCTGATCTCGGAAGCTAAGCAGGTTTGGGCCTGGTTAGTGCCTGGATGGGAGACCGCCTGGGAATGCCAGGTACTCTAAGCTATTTTGAAATTTTTCACTTAGTATATAATAATTTTGCCAAAAAATAGAGTCAATGCCCGATCTCTGAATATAAGCAGGTTTGCGCCAGGTTAGTACATGGATGGGAGACTGCCTGGGAATATCAGGTGCTTTAAATTTTTGGATATTTTTCACGAATTATATAATAATCTTGCAAAAAAAAAAAAAAAAAGAGTCAATGCCCGATCTCTGAATCTTAGCAGGTTTAGGTCTGGTTAGTACTTGGATGAGAGACCGCCAAGGAATACCAGGTGCTTTAAGCTTTTGGAATTTTTTCACTTAGTATATAATAAATTTGGCAAAAAATAGAGTCAATGCCCGATCTCTGAATATAAGCAGGTTTGGGCCAGGTTAGTACATGGATGGGAGACTGCCTGGGAATACCAGGTGCTTTAAATTTTTGGATATTTTTCACGAATTATATAATAATCTTGCAAAAAAAAAAAAAAAGAAGTCAATGCCCGATCTCTGAATCTTAGCAGGTTAAGGTCTGGTTAGTACTTGAATGATAGACCGCCAAGGAATACCAGGTGCTTTAAGCTTTTGGAATTTTTTCACTTAGTATATAATAAATTTGGCAAAAAATAGAGTCAATGCCCGATCTCTGAATATAAGCAGGTTTGGGCCAGGTTAGTACTTGGATGAGAGACCGCCTAGGAATACCAGGTGCTTTAAGCTTTTGGGGTTTCTTTCCTACTTTTATAATGTACTGGCGAGTAGATTGGCTGATCTTTAAATAGCCTTCTCTTTGCAGCAGTCTTCGCTTATGGCCATACCAGCCTGGCTATGCCCGATCTTGTCTGATCTCGGAAGCTAAGCAGGTTTGGGCCTGGTTAGTGCCTGGATGGGAGACCGCCTGGGAATGCCAGGTACTCTAAGCTATTTTGAAATTTTTCACTTAGTATATAATAATTTTGCCAAAAAATAGAGTCAATGCCCGATCTCTGAATATAAGCAGGTTTGCGCCAGGTTAGTACATGGATGGGAGACTGCCTGGGAATATCAGGTGCTTTAAATTTTTGGATATTTTTCACGAATTATATAATAATCTTGCAAAAAAAAAAAAAAAAAGAGTCAATGCCCGATCTCTGAATCTTAGCAGGTTTAGGTCTGGTTAGTACTTGGATGAGAGACCGCCAAGGAATACCAGGTGCTTTAAGCTTTTGGAATTTTTTCACTTAGTATATAATAAATTTGGCAAAAAATAGAGTCAATGCCCGATCTCTGAATATAAGCAGGTTTGGGCCAGGTTAGTACATGGATGGGAGACTGCCTGGGAATACCAGGTGCTTTAAATTTTTGGATATTTTTCACGAATTATATAATAATCTTGCAAAAAAAAAAAAAAAGAAGTCAATGCCCGATCTCTGAATCTTAGCAGGTTAAGGTCTGGTTAGTACTTGAATGATAGACCGCCAAGGAATACCAGGTGCTTTAAGCTTTTGGAATTTTTTCACTTAGTATATAATAAATTTGGCAAAAAATAGAGTCAATGCCCGATCTCTGAATATAAGCAGGTTTGGGCCAGGTTAGTACTTGGATGAGAGACCGCCTAGGAATACCAGGTGCTTTAAGCTTTTGGGGTTTCTTTCCTACTTTTATAATGTACTGGCGAGTAGATTGGCTGATCTTTAAATAGCCTTCTCTTTGCAGCAGTCTTCGCTTATGGCCATACCAGCCTGGCTATGCCCGATCTTGTCTGATCTCGGAAGCTAAGCAGGTTTGGGCCTGGTTAGTGCCTGGATGGGAGACCGCCTGGGAATACCAGGTACTCTAAGCTTTTTGAAATTTTTCACTTAGTATATAATAATTTTGCCAAAAAATAGAGTCAATGCCCGATCTCTGAATATAAGCAGGTTTGCGCCAGGTTAGTACATGGATGGGAGACTGCCTGGGAATATCAGGTGCTTTAAATTTTTGGATATTTTTCACGAATTATATAATAATCTTGCAAAAAAAAAAAAAAAAAAAAGAGTCAATGCCCGATCTCTGAATCTTAGCAGGTTTAGGTCTGGTTAGTACTTGGATGAGAGACCGCCAAGGAATACCAGGTGCTTTAAGCTTTTGGAATTTTTTCACTTAGTATATAATAAATTTGGCAAAAAATAGAGTCAATGCCCGATCTCTGAATATAAGCAGGTTTGGGCCAGGTTAGTACATGGATGGGAGACTGCCTGGGAATACCAGGTGCTTTAAATTTTTGGATATTTTTCACGAATTATATAATAATCTTGCAAAAAAAAAAAAAAAAAAAAAGAGTCAATGCCCGATCTCTGAATCTTAGCAGGTTTAGGTCTGGTTAGTACTTGGATGAGAGACCGCCAAGGAATACCAGGTGCTTTAAGCTTTTGGAATTTTTTCACTTAGTATATAATAAATTTGGCAAAAAATAGAGTCAATGCCCGATCTCTGAATATAAGCAGGTTTGGGCCAGGTTAGTACATGGATGGGAGACTGCCTGGGAATACCAGGTGCTTTAAATTTTTGGATATTTTTCACAAATTATATAATAATCTTGCAAAAAAAAAAAAAAAAAGAGTCAATGCCCGATCTCTGAATCTTAGCAGGTTTAGGTCTGGTTAGTACTTGGATGAGAGACCGCCAAGGAATACCAGGTGCTTTAAGCTTTTGGAATTTTTTCACTTAGTATATAATAAATTTGGCAAAAAATAGAGTCAATGCCCGATCTCTGAATATAAGCAGGTTTGGGCCAGGTTAGTACATGGATGGGAGACTGCCTGGGAATACCAGGTGCTTTAAATTTTTGGATATTTTTCACGAATTATATAATAATCTTGCAAAAAAAAAAAAAAAAAGAAGAAGTCAATGCCCGATCTCTGAATCTTAGCAGGTTAAGGTCTGGTTAGTACTTGAATGATAGACCGCCAAGGAATACCAGGTGCTTTAAGCTTTTGGAATTTTTTCACTTAGTATATAATAAATTTGGCAAAAAATAGAGTCAATGCCCGATCTCTGAATATAAGCAGGTTTGGGCCAGGTTAGTACTTGGATGAGAGACCGCCTAGGAATACCAGGTGCTTTAAGCTTTTGGGGTTTCTTTCCTACTTTTATAATGTACTGGCGAGTAGATTGGCTGATCTTTAAATAGCCTTCTCTTTGCAGCAGTCTTCGCTTATGGCCATACCAGCCTGGCTATGCCCGATCTTGTCTGATCTCGGAAGCTAAGCAGGTTTGGGCCTGGTTAGTGCCTGGATGGGAGACCGCCTGGGAATGCCAGGTACTCTAAGCTTTTTGAAATTTTTCACTTAGTATATAATAATTTTGCCAAAAAATAGAGTCAATGCCCGATCTCTGAATATAAGCAGGTTTGCGCCAGGTTAGTACATGGATGGGAGACTGCCTGGGAATATCAGGTGCTTTAAATTTTTGGATATTTTTCACGAATTATATAATAATCTTGCAAAAAAAAAAAAAAAAAAAAGAGTCAATGCCCGATCTCTGAATCTTAGCAGGTTTAGGTCTGGTTAGTACTTGGATGAGAGACCGCCAAGGAATACCAGGTGCTTTAAGCTTTTGGAATTTTTTCACTTAGTATATAATAAATTTGGCAAAAAATAGAGTCAATGCCCGATCTCTGAATATAAGCAGGTTTGGGCCAGGTTAGTACATGGATGGGAGACTGCCTGGGAATACCAGGTGCTTTAAATTTTTGGATATTTTTCACAAATTATATAATAATCTTGCAAAAAAAAAAAAAAAAGAGTCAATGCCCGATCTCTGAATCTTAGCAGGTTTAGGTCTGGTTAGTACTTGGATGAGAGACCGCCAAGGAATACCAGGTGCTTTAAGCTTTTGGAATTTTTTCACTTAGTATATAATAAATTTGGCAAAAAATAGAGTCAATGCCCGATCTCTGAATATAAGCAGGTTTGGGCCAGGTTAGTACATGGATGGGAGACTGCCTGGGAATACCAGGTGCTTTAAATTTTTGGATATTTTTCACGAATTATATAATAATCTTGCAAAAAAAAAAAAAAAGAGTCAATGCCCGATCTCTGAATCTTAGCAGGTTAAGGTCTGGTTAGTACTTGAATGATAGACCGCCAAGGAATACCAGGTGCTTTAAGCTTTTGGAATTTTTTCACTTAGTATATAATAAATTTGGCAAAAAATAGAGTCAATGCCCGATCTCTGAATATAAGCAGGTTTGGGCCAGGTTAGTACTTGGATGAGAGACCGCCTGGAATACCAGGTGCTTTAAGCTTTTTTGAAATTTTTCACTTAGTATATAATAATTTTGCCAAAAAATAGAGTCAATGCCCGATCTCTGAATATAAGCAGGTTTGCGCCAGGTTAGTACATGGATGGGAGACTGCCTGGGAATACAGGTGCTTTAAATTTTTGGATATTTTTCACGAATTATATAATAATCTTGCAAAAAAAAAAAAAAAAAAAGAGTCAATGCCCGATCTCTGAATCTTAGCAGGTTTAGGTCTGGTTAGTACTTGGATGAGAGACCGCCAAGGAATACCAGGTGCTTTAAGCTTTTGGAATTTTTTCACTTAGTATATAATAAATTTGGCAAAAAATAGAGTCAATGCCCGATCTCTGAATATAAGCAGGTTTGGGCCAGGTTAGTACATGGATGGGAGACTGCCTGGGAATACCAGGTGCTTTAAATTTTTGGATATTTTTCACGAATTATATAATAATCTTGCAAAAAAAAAAAAAAAAGAGTCAATGCCCGATCTCTGAATCTTAGCAGGTTTAGGTCTGGTTAGTACTTGGATGAGAGACCGCCAAGGAATACCAGGTGCTTTAAGCTTTTGGAATTTTTTCACTTAGTATATAATAAATTTGGCAAAAAATAGAGTCAATGCCCGATCTCTGAATATAAGCAGGTTTGGGCCAGGTTAGTACATGGATGGGAGACTGCCTGGGAATACCAGGTGCTTTAAATTTTTGGATATTTTTCACGAATTATATAATAATCTTGCAAAAAAAAAAAAAAAAGAAGAAGTCAATGCCCGATCTCTGAATCTTAGCAGGTTAAGGTCTGGTTAGTACTTGAATGATAGACCGCCAAGGAATACCAGGTGCTTTAAGCTTTTGGAATTTTTTCACTTAGTATATAATAAATTTGGCAAAAAATAGAGTCAATGCCCGATCTCTGAATATAAGCAGGTTTGGGCCAGGTTAGTACTTGGATGAGAGACCGCCTAGGAATACCAGGTGCTTTAAGCTTTTGGGGTTTCTTTCCTACTTTTATAATGTACTGGCGAGTAGATTGGCTGATCTTTAAATAGCCTTCTCTTTGCAGCAGTCTTCGCTTATGGCCATACCAGCCTGGCTATGCCCGATCTTGTCTGATCTCGGAAGCTAAGCAGGTTTGGGCCTGGTTAGTGCCTGGATGGGAGACCGCCTGGGAATGCCAGGTACTCTAAGCTTTTTGAAATTTTTCACTTAGTATATAATAATTTTGCCAAAAAATAGAGTCAATGCCCGATCTCTGAATATAAGCAGGTTTGCGCCAGGTTAGTACATGGATGGGAGACTGCCTGGGAATATCAGGTGCTTTAAATTTTTGGATATTTTTCACGAATTATATAATAATCTTGCAAAAAAAAAAAAAAAAAAAAGAGTCAATGCCCGATCTCTGAATCTTAGCAGGTTTAGGTCTGGTTAGTACTTGGATGAGAGACCGCCAAGGAATACCAGGTGCTTTAAGCTTTTGGAATTTTTTCACTTAGTATATAATAAATTTGGCAAAAAATAGAGTCAATGCCCGATCTCTGAATATAAGCAGGTTTGGGCCAGGTTAGTACATGGATGGGAGACTGCCTGGGAATACCAGGTGCTTTAAATTTTTGGATATTTTTCACAAATTATATAATAATCTTGCAAAAAAAAAAAAAAAAAAGAGTCAATGCCCGATCTCTGAATCTTAGCAGGTTTAGGTCTGGTTAGTACTTGGATGAGAGACCGCCAAGGAATACCAGGTGCTTTAAGCTTTTGGAATTTTTTCACTTAGTATATAATAAATTTGGCAAAAAATAGAGTCAATGCCCGATCTCTGAATATAAGCAGGTTTGGGCCAGGTTAGTACATGGATGGGAGACTGCCTGGGAATACCAGGTGCTTTAAATTTTTGGATATTTTTCACGAATTATATAATAATCTTGCAAAAAAAAAAAAAAAGAAGTCAATGCCCGATCTCTGAATCTTAGCAGGTTAAGGTCTGGTTAGTACTTGAATGATAGACCGCCAAGGAATACCAGGTGCTTTAAGCTTTTGGAATTTTTTCACTTAGTATATAATAAATTTGGCAAAAAATAGAGTCAATGCCCGATCTCTGAATATAAGCAGGTTTGGGCCAGGTTAGTACTTGGATGAGAGACCGCCTGGGAATACCAGGTGCTTTAAGCTTTTTGAAATTTTTCACTTAGTATATAATAATTTTGCCAAAAAATAGAGTCAATGCCCGATCTCTGAATATAAGCAGGTTTGCGCCAGGTTAGTACATGGATGGGAGACTGCCTGGGAATACCAGGTGCTTTAAATTTTTGGATATTTTTCACGAATTATATAATAATCTTGCAAAAAAAAAAAAAAAAAAGAGTCAATGCCCGATCTCTGAATCTTAGCAGGTTTAGGTCTGGTTAGTACTTGGATGAGAGACCGCCAAGGAATACCAGGTGCTTTAAGCTTTTGGAATTTTTTCACTTAGTATATAATAAATTTGGCAAAAAATAGAGTCAATGCCCGATCTCTGAATATAAGCAGGTTTGGGCCAGGTTAGTACATGGATGGGAGACTGCCTGGGAATACCAGGTGCTTTAAATTTTTGGATATTTTTCACGAATTATATAATAATCTTGCAAAAAAAAAAAAAAAGAGTCAATGCCCGATCTCTGAATTTTAGCAGGTTTAGGTCTAGTTAGTACTTGGATGAGAGACCGCCAAGGAATACCAGGTGCTTTAAGCTTTTGGAATTTTTTCACTTAGTATATAATAAATTTGGCAAAAAATAGAGTCAATGCCCGATCTCTGAATATAAGCAGGTTTGGGCCAGGTTAGTACATGGATGGGAGACTGCCTGGGAAATACCAGGTGCTTTAAATTTTTGGATATTTTTCACGAATTATATAATAATCTTGCAAAAAAAAAAAAAAGAAGTCAATGCCCGATCTCTGAATCTTAGCAGGTTAAGGTCTGGTTAGTACTTGAATGATAGACCGCCAAGGAATACCAGGTGCTTTAAAGCTTTTGGAATTTTTTCACTTAGTATATAATAAATTTGGCAAAAAATAGAGTCAATGGCCCGATCTCTGAATATAAGCAGGTTTGGGCCAGGTTAGTACTTGGATGAGAGACCGCCTAGGAATACCAGGTGCTTTAAGCTTTTGGGGTTTCTTTCCTACTTTTATAATGTACTGGCGAGTAGATTGGCTGATCTTTAAATAGCCTTCTCTTTGCAGCAGTCTTCGCTTATGGCCATACCAGCCTGGCTATGCCCGATCTTGTCTGATCTCGGAAGCTAAGCAGGTTTGGGCCTGGTTAGTGCCTGGATGGGAGACCGCCTGGGAATGCCAGGTACTCTAATCTATTTTGAAATTTTTCACTTAGTATATAATAATTTTGCCAAAAAATAGAGTCAATGCCCGATCTCTGAATATAAGCAGGTTTGCGCCAGGTTAGTACATGGATGGGAGACTGCCTGGGAATACCAGGTGCTTTAAATTTTTGGATATTTTTCACGAATTATATAATAATCTTGCAAAAAAAAAAAAAAAGAGTCCAATGCCCGATCTCTGAATTTTAGCAGGTTTAGGTCTAGTTAGTACTTGGATGAGAGACCGCCAAGGAATACCAGGTGCTTTAAGCTTTTGGAATTTTTTCACTTAGTATATAATAAATTTGGCAAAAAATAGAGTCAATGCCCGATCTCTGAATATAAGCAGGTTTGGGGCCAGGTTAGTACATGGATGGGAGACTGCCTGGGAATACCAGGTGCTTTAAATTTTTGGATATTTTTCACGAAATTATATAATAATCTTGCAAAAAAAAAAAAAAGAAGTCAATGCCCGATCTCTGAATCTTAGCAGGTTAAGGTCTGGTTAGTACTTGAATGATAGACCGCCAAGGAATACCAGGTGCTTTAAGCTTTTGGAATTTTTTCACTTAGTATATAATAAATTTGGCAAAAAATAGAGTCAATGCCCGATCTCTGAATATAAGCAGGTTTGGGCCAGGTTAGTACTTGGATGAGAGACCGCCTAGGAAATACCAGGTGCTTTAAGCTTTTGGGGTTTCTTTCCTACTTTTATAATGTACTGGCGAGTAGATTGGCTGATCTTTAAATAGCCTTCTCTTTGCAGCAGTCTTCGCTTATGGCCATACCAGCCTGGCTATGCCCGATCTTGTCTGATCTCGGAAGCTAAGCAGGTTTGGGCCTGGTTAGTGCCTGGATGGGAGACCGCCTGGGAATGCCAGGTACTCTAATCTATTTTGAAATTTTTCACTTAGTATATAATAATTTTGCCAAAAAATAGAGTCAATGCCCGATCTCTGAATATAAGCAGGTTTGCGCCAGGTTAGTACATGGATGGGAGACTGCCTGGGAAAATCAGGTGCTTTAAATTTTTGGATATTTTTCACGAATTATATAATAATCTTGCAAAAAAAAAAAAAAAAAGAGTCAATGCCCGATCTCTGAATCTTAGCAGGTTTAGGTCTGGTTAGTACTTGGATGAGAGACCGCCAAGGAATACCAAGTGCTTTAAGCTTTTGGAATTTTTTCACTTAGTATATAATAAATTTGGCAAAAATAGAGTCAATGCCCGATCTCTGAATATAAGCAGGTTTGGGCCAGGTTAGTACATGGATGGGAGACTGCCTGGGAATACCAGGTGCTTTTAAATTTTTGGATATTTTTCACGAATTATATAATAATCTTGCAAAAAAAAAAAAAAGAAGTCAATGCCCGATCTCTGAATCTTAGCAGGTTAAGGTCTGGTTAGTACTTGAATGATAGACCGCCAAGGAATACCAGGTGCTTTAAGCTTTTGGAATTTTTTCACTTAGTATATAATAAATTTGGCAAAAATAGAGTCAATGCCCGATCTCTGAATATAAGCAGGTTGGGCCAGGTTAGTACTTGGATGAGAGACCGCCTAGGAATACCAGGTGCTTTAAGCTTTTGGGGTTTCTTTCCTACTTTTATAATGTACTGGCGAGTAGATTGGCTGATCTTTAAATAGCCATCTCTTTGCAGCAGTCTTCGCTTATGGCCATACCAGCCTGGCTATGCCCGATCTTGTCTGATCTCGGAAGCTAAGCAGGTTTGGGCCTGGTTAGTGCCTGGATGGGAGACCGCCTGGGAATGCCAGGTACTCTAAGCTATTTTGAAATTTTTCACTTAGTATATAATAATTTTGCCAAAAAATAGAGTCAATGCCCGATCTCTGAATATAAGCAGGTTTGGGCCAGGTTAGTACATGGATGGGAGACTGCCTGGGAATACCAGGTGCTTTAAATTTTTGGATATTTTTCACGAATTATATAATAATCTTGCAAAAAAAAAAAAAAAAGAAGTCAATGCCCGATCTCTGAATCTTAGCAGGTTTAGGTCTGGTTAGTACTTGGATGAGAGACCGCCAAGGAATACCAGGTGCTTTAAGCTTTTGGAATTTTTTCACTTAGTATATAATAAATTTGGCAAAAAATAGACTCAATGCCTGATCTCTGAATATAAGCAGGTTTGGGCCAGGTTAGTACATGGATGGGAGACTGCCTGGGAATACCAGGTGCTTTAAATTTTTGGATTTTTTTCACAAATTATATAATAATCTTGCAAAAAAAAAAAAAAAAAGAGTCAATGCCCGATCTCTGAATTTTAGCAGGTTTAGGTCTAGTTAGTACTTGGATGAGAGACCGCCAAGGAATACCAGGTGCTTTAAGCTTTTGGAATTTTTTCACTTAGTATATAATAAATTTGGCAAAAAATAGAGTCAATGCCCGATCTCTGAATATAAGCAGGTTTGGGCCAGGTTAGTACATGGATGGGAGACTGCCTGGGAATACCAGGTGCTTTAAATTTTTGGATATTTTTCACGAATTATATAATAATCTTGCAAAAAAAAAAAAAAGAAGTCAATGCCCGATCTCTGAATCTTAGCAGGTTAAGGTCTGGTTAGTACTTGAATGATAGACCGCCAAGGAATACCAGGTGCTTTAAGCTTTTGGAATTTTTTCACTTAGTATATAATAAATTTGGCAAAAAATAGAGTCAATGCCCGATCTCTGAATATAAGCAGGTTTGGGCCAGGTTAGTACTTGGATGAGAGACCGCCTGGGAATGCCAGGTACTCTAAGCTATTTTGAAATTTTTCACTTAGTATATAATAATTTTGCCAAAAAATAGAGTCAATGCCCGATCTCTGAATATAAGCAGGTTTGGGCCAGGTTAGTACATGGATGGGAGACTGCCTGGGAATACCAGGTGCTTTAAATTTTTGGATATTTTTCACGAATTATATAATAATCTTGCAAAAAAAAAAAAAAAAAAAAAGAGTCAATGCCCGATCTCTGAATCTTAGCAGGTTTAGGTCTGGTTAGTACTTGGATGAGAGACCGCCAAGGAATACCAGGTGCTTTAAGCTTTTGGAATTTTTTCACTTAGTATATAATAAATTTGGCAAAAAATAGACTCAATGCCTGATCTCTGAATATAAGCAGGTTTGGGCCAGGTTAGTACATGGATGGGAGACTGCCTGGGAATACCAGGTGCTTTAAATTTTTGGATTTTTTTCACAAATTATATAATAATCTTGCAAAAAAAAAAAAAAAAAAGAGTCAATGCCCGATCTCTGAATTTTAGCAGGTTTAGGTCTAGTTAGTACTTGGATGAGAGACCGCCAAGGAATACCAGGTGCTTTAAGCTTTTGGAATTTTTTCACTTAGTATATAATAAATTTGGCAAAAAATAGAGTCAATGCCCGATCTCTGAATATAAGCAGGTTTGGGCCAGGTTAGTACATGGATGGGAGACTGCCTGGGAATACCAGGTGCTTTAAATTTTTGGATATTTTTCACGAATTATATAATAATCTTGCAAAAAAAAAAAAAAAGAAGTCAATGCCCGATCTCTGAATCTTAGCAGGTTAAGGTCTGGTTAGTACTTGAATGATAGACCGCCAAGGAATACCAGGTGCTTTAAGCTTTTGGAATTTTTTCACTTAGTATATAATAAATTTGGCAAAAAATAGAGTCAATGCCCGATCTCTGAATATAAGCAGGTTTGGGCCAGGTTAGTACTTGGATGAGAGACCGCCTGGGAATGCCAGGTACTCTAAGCTATTTTGAAATTTTTCACTTAGTATATAATAATTTTGCCAAAAAATAGAGTCAATGCCCGATCTCTGAATATAAGCAGGTTTGCGCCAGGTTAGTACATGGATGGGAGACTGCCTGGGAATATCAGGTGCTTTAAATTTTTGGATATTTTTCACGAATTATATAATAATCTTGCAAAAAAAAAAAAAAAAAAAAGAGAGTCAATGCCCGATCTCTGAATCTTAGCAGGTTTAGGTCTGGTTAGTACTTGGATGAGAGACCGCCAAAGAATACCAGGTGCTTTAAGCTTTTGGAATTTTTTCACTTAGTATATAATAAATTTGGCAAAATATAAAGTCAATGCCCGATCTCTGAATATAAGCAGGTTTGGGCCAGGTTAGTACATGGATGGGAGACTGCCTGGGAATACCAGGTGCTTTAAATTTTTGGATATTTTTCACGAATTATATAATAATCTTGCAAAAAAAAAAAAAAAGAGTCAATGCCCGATCTCTGAATTTTAGCAGGTTTAGGTCTAGTTAGTACTTGGATGAGAGACCGCCAAGGAATACCAGGTGCTTTAAGCTTTTGGAATTTTTTCACTTAGTATATAATAAATTTGGCAAAAAATAGAGTCAATGCCCGATCTCTGAATATAAATGTGGTTTTATTAACAAAGTTCGGGAGAAGCACGATCAGATAATCATCCAATTTGGTACAGGTGCATCTCGTTTAGCTAATCATCTTATAGCACGCACGCGTATATATATCCAGTCTTCCTACCTCCTGTCCCACGACAGTTTTTCGGCATAGACCGTCTGTCAGCATTCGGTTCGCTCTGTTAGCATTCGGTTCGCGCTGTCCGTCTTCTTATCACAGGCCCAATCTTCCTTCCGACGAAGATATCTATCCGCCGAACACCAACAAGCGTCATCGGTCAGCTGCTCTTCTCGCCAAGCCACACGTTGTGGCCAAAAGCTCGTGCAAATCCTCGAGCTTGCCTCACTCGGCAACACGATTTTCTCGCCAGGACCGGGCTCTATTATAATGCTGGATCGCAGCCGTGCTCCAGTTCTCCCCGCAGTAAACCTCTCTCGCTTTTTCAGCCGTGTCGCAGTTCGATGCTGCCTCCACTAGCGGCGAAGACCGTGCGTTGTTGTAGTGGCATGTCGTTCGTGAAAGAATCGTTTTTCGAATGAATCTTCTAGGCAAACGAATCGTTCTCGGTTTACACTCATTCATGAAGAATTTTTCAGAGTTGTCATCCACAATGAGCGAGTTTCATATGAGTCTCAGAGATCGAGAGCTCTCATTCGTGAACGAAAGGACTAAACCGGTATACATGTCGAGTTGATTAAACAGATACATGTCGTTCGTAAACGCAAGGAACTCTTATCAATTTTGTTAAGATGAGAGTAAACCGGGTCAGTTAGCCATTTAGCATGTCAATCTTGCAAAATGTAAAGCGCAGTTATAGGTACTGTGCACATATTGTTTACATATTTAGCATACAAAAGATAAATTCCACGTTTAATCCCCGATTTATGAACGTGAATATATAGATCAATATATGAACCGTCTGACCAAACAATTAAAATGCTAATCATGCAAGAAAACCTCGTGATTTGCTCATCTGAACAATTTAAATAGACGTTATATATAGAATGCGCTTATGAAGACGCCAAAATTTGTTAAACGGCGTTATGACTTAACTCTGTCCGATGACGATGCCACTTTTTAACCACGAAGCAAAGGCTTTTTGCAGAGTTGTCATCCACACCGAAATGTCTAAAGACATTACATTTGCTTTACTGTGCATGTTTAAACCTCACTGAGATGATACAGACATAAGTTTCATGCAATTATTCCGGCAGGATCAATTATTTAGGGACATATTTCACCATTTACTGGCATGATTATTCAGAATTTTTCACGCTACTGCCTCGTGTTTGGCTGCAGAACAACAAGTGTGAGTAAATTTTCTATCGTCTTTTTAGGACTGTTATATGAAAAGCATGCAAAGTAAATGTCTTTAGAAACGGCTTGAATTTGAATTACTGCAATTAACGTTACTGCCATAGACATGTCTATTGGTACAATGGTTTATAAAACTAAACATGCTACATTGTTTCAAAGCCTCTATTTTCACAGTCCATACTACAACAGGAAAACAGCATCCCAAATTTATCTGCTCCGGAGGCTGTTTAAAAGGGCCCGAAGGCCAAAACAAGAGGAAAAGATGCTTTTCCAACAGGACCGTATTAATTCAGACAAGGTTTGAGCAATTGTCAAATCAGCCAACAACTACAGCAGCCAAAGCAAGCATGAAGCTACTTTTACTTGCAACACGGGCCTGCACATCTCAGTATTTCCATCCTGTTACTTCCGCCCTTAACTCTTCCGCTCCCTCATGCTACTAACCATTTTTCTGTTCAGTGGCCTCCAGCTCCAGATTTGCCAGAAGGCAGAGGGTACCAAGACCTATTATTGGTCAGGCCGATTATTTTATTTATTTATATATCTATCTCGAACCCTCTTCAGCCAACCCCTCTAACGCCAGCCCATCCCCTTCCACTAAAACTCCTAATCTACCATAGCTAACTCTCCTAACATGCCCTATCTATCTGTAATGGTCAATCCTCACTTCAGCCATCCTTCCGCAGGAGCTTTCTCTGTATCTCCCCACCGCCGCAGCATTGTCCGCTCCCGCAGGAGCCTTCTCTATATCCCCCCACCGCCGCAGTATTGTCCGCTCCTACAGGAGCCTTTTCTGTTTTTTCCTCACTGCCGCAGCAGTCTCCGCTTCCGCAGGAGCCTCTACCTATATTTCACCACTGCCGCAGCAGTGTCTTCTCCCGCAGGAGCCTCTACCTATATTTCACCACTGCCATAGCAGTGTCTGCTCCCGCAGGAGCCTCTACCTATATTCCACCACTGCCGCAGCAGTGTCTGCTCCCGCAGGAGCCTCTACCTATATTCCACCACTGCCGCAGCAGTGTCTGCTCCCGCAGGAGCCTCTACCTATATTTCACCACTGCCATAGCAGTGTCTGCTCCCGCAGGAGCCCTTTCCATCCTTCCCTACTGCCGCAATTCTCGCTGCCGCAAGAGCCTCAAAAATAAATAAATAAATAAATAAATAAATAAATAAATAAATAAAAATATATATTTTATGTCCATTCTCCAATTCAACCTCATCAGGCTTGCTTTTGTCTAACTCCGGAACGCCCAATCTAAATTCACGATGGACCCTCATTTCATCAACGACTCTGGTTTAAAAAAAAAAAAAAAAAAAAAAATTAATCGAGTAACAAAATGTGTTGTTGCTTAATTATACTGATGTGCGCATGCACAGTAAATCTGATGGGTAGGATAAAATGTCAGGACCCCGGACCTTTATTTAGTCGGGTTGACGTACCTTTTCAGTTCTGTGTATGTGATGTGACGCTAGTTTTACTTAAAGTTAAATGCTCATGAACTGACTGTCAGAGCAGTTCTGGAGATGTTGTTCATGTGTTCAAGTCCTCATTTAGTGAGACAGCAGACGCAGAAATTACCGTGAGAGTAATGCGCGCTTCAGTGTGTGTGTGAAAAAGGAAGTCGCGCTCCTGCTCCATTCATTAACAGAGACACACAGAACATGCAGGATTTACATTTAAACACTGTTCCGTCTTAATATTTAGAGATATTAATTTGTGAATCGGATGTAAGTGCAATTACCTATTTTGATTAATTCATTCAAAAAAAAAAAAAATTCATTGCGAAAGAACCTGACGTGAGATTTAGAATAAATTAAAAGAGGCTTTGAAGCAGAGGAATTTGCCTACATCATTTTTTGTAATCGCGTTACTCGAGGAATCGTTTCAGCCCTAATCTTAAGCAGCTCAAAAGGGGCCTCTCACATAATCCGATAGATGCCCTCGGTTGTTGTTCATCAGACATTTAAAAAAAAAAAAAAAAAAAAAAATTTATATATTCCTCCTTAAATCATGTTGTGTACTTGAATAATAGAAGCCTCTCAGTTATCGTTTCTTCGGCCAAAGTAAGGGCCCTCCAGCCATCGTTACAATCTCCTTGCCTATTTCAGCATCGGACAGGGCTCTCCCTTCCGGTGCAGCAGACCCACGGCTCCCTTCGGTCGCAGGGTGAACCCCCCGTCTGAGTTATGTTGCATGCTCAAGGGCGGATAGGGTTCTCCCTCCCGGGGGAATAGAGCTGCTGGCTCCCTTCGGTCGCAGTGAGAGCCCTCCATCAGACGCATCAAGCCATGCCTCGCATCGCAAGGGGGACTCGCCTTTCCGGTGCAGCAGAGCCGCAGCTCCCTTCGGACGCAGCAAAAGTCCCTCCAACAGTCGTCTTCTAGTTAGCGTCAATCAGGGCTCTCCCCTCCGGGGCAGCACTCCTGCTGCAGAGTTGCGAACCCCCTACGGAGGCTGGGAGAACCCTCAGAGGCAAAAAACCGTGCCTCCATAAACCCGCAATGGGGGACTCCCCCTTCCGGTGCAGCAGAGCCGCAGCTCCCTTCGGATGCAGCGGGAGTCCCTCCAACAGTCGCGTCTCTTTGCCTTCTCAGCATCGGACTAGGGCTCCTCTTCCGGTGCAGCAGACCCACAGCTCCCTTCGGTCGCAGTGTGAACCCCCCATCTGAGTTATGTTGCATGCTCCACGATGGCTAGGGATCTCCCTCCCGATGGGGTACAGCCGCTGGCTCCCTTCGGTTGCATTAGGAGCCCTTCATCCGACGCGCCAAACCGCGGCTCGAATCTCATTGCCTATTTAGCATCTGACGGGGCTCTCCCTTCTGGTGCAGCAGACCCACGGCTCCCTTCGGTCGCAGTGTGAACCCCCCGTCCGAGTTATGTTGCATACTCTATGGCGGCCAGGGATCTCCCTCCCGATGGGATACAGTCGCTGGCTCCCTTCAGTCGCAGTGAGAGCCCTCCATCAGATGCAACAAACCGCGCCTCGTACTCAGCCGCAAGAGGGACTCTCCCTTCCGGTGCAGCAGAGCCGCAGCTCCCTTCGGAGGCAGCAAGAGTCCCTCATTTCTTGATATCTGGCATTGTGCTCCTCCCATAAGCGGCATGGAGGGCTCGCTGGTAAGACGTTGCGAGCCGCAGCTCTCGTCGAACACTGCACGGGCTCTCCAGGTCGCTCTGCATTTTCTTCCCAACACGCATATTTTGGGGGGCAACTAAATTTTATCTCTCTGGCTGCTGTCCTATGGCTTTAAGCTTCTTTTGGGGAGTTATTTGGGTTCGGGCTATGCTCCGGGCCCGGACCCCTCCCCCAGGACAGCACGCCAAAATATGCCTACTATTTGCCTTCAGATTAGATGTAAGGGTGAACTCGTGAAATGTGGTTTTATTAACAAAGTTCGGGAGAAGCACGATCAGATAATCATCCAATTTGGTACAGGTGCATCTCGTTTAGCTAATCATCTTATAGCACGCACGCGTATATATATCCAGTCTTCCTACCTCCTGTCCCACGACAGTTTTTCGGCAACCCTCCTCCACCCCAACTCCTCACTTCTAATCTATTTATCCCAAATTGGGATAGGGGGAGTTATTTGGGTTCGGGCTATGCTCCGGGCCCGGACCCCTCCCCCAGGACAGCACGCCAAAATATGCCTACTATTTGCCTTCAGATTAGATGTAAGGGTGAACTCGTGAAGCAGGTTTGGGCCAGGTTAGTACATGGATGGGAGACTGCCTGGGAATACCAGGTGCTTTAAATTTTTGGATATTTTTCACGAATTATATAATAATCTTGCAAAAAAAAAAAAAAGAAGTCAATGCCCGATCTCTGAATCTTAGCAGGTTAAGGTCTGGTTAGTACTTGAATGATAGACCGCCAAGGAATACCAGGTGCTTTAAGCTTTTGGAATTTTTTCACTTAGTATATAATAAATTTGGCAAAAAATAGAGTCAATGCCCGATCTCTGAATATAAGCAGGTTTGGGCCAGGTTAGTACTTGGATGAGAGACCGCCTAGGAATACCAGGTGCTTTAAGCTTTTGGGGTTTCTTTCCTACTTTTATAATGTACTGGCGAGTAGATTGGCTGATCTTTAAATAGCCTTCTCTTTGCAGCAGTCTTCGCTTATGGCCATACCAGCCTGGCTATGCCCGATCTTGTCTGATCTCGGAAGCTAAGCAGGTTTGGGCCTGGTTAGTGCCTGGATGGGAGACCGCCTGGGAATGCCAGGTACTCTAATCTATTTTGAAATTTTTCACTTAGTATATAATAATTTTGCCAAAAAATAGAGTCAATGCCCGATCTCTGAATATAAGCAGGTTTGCGCCAGGTTAGTACATGGATGGGAGACTGCCTGGGAATACCAGGTGCTTTAAATTTTTGGATATTTTTCACGAATTATATAATAATCTTGCAAAAAAAAAAAAAAAGAGTCAATGCCCGATCTCTGAATTTTAGCAGGTTTAGGTCTAGTTAGTACTTGGATGAGAGACCGCCAAGGAATACCAGGTGCTTTAAGCTTTTGGAATTTTTTCACTTAGTATATAATAAATTTGGCAAAAAATAGAGTCAATGCCCGATCTCTGAATATAAGCAGGTTTGGGCCAGGTTAGTACATGGATGGGAGACTGCCTGGGAATACCAGGTGCTTTAAATTTTTGGATATTTTTCACGAATTATATAATAATCTTGCAAAAAAAAAAAAAAGAAGTCAATGCCCGATCTCTGAATCTTAGCAGGTTAAGGTCTGGTTAGTACTTGAATGATAGACCGCCAAGGAATACCAGGTGCTTTAAGCTTTTGGAATTTTTTCACTTAGTATATAATAAATTTGGCAAAAAATAGAGTCAATGCCCGATCTCTGAATATAAGCAGGTTTGGGCCAGGTTAGTACTTGGATGAGAGACCGCCTAGGAATACCAGGTGCTTTAAGCTTTTGGGGTTTCTTTCCTACTTTTATAATGTACTGGCGAGTAGATTGGCTGATCTTTAAATAGCCTTCTCTTTGCAGCAGTCTTCGCTTATGGCCATACCAGCCTGGCTATGCCCGATCTTGTCTGATCTCGGAAGCTAAGCAGGTTTGGGCCTGGTTAGTGCCTGGATGGGAGACCGCCTGGGAATGCCAGGTACTCTAATCTATTTTGAAATTTTTCACTTAGTATATAATAATTTTGCCAAAAAATAGAGTCAATGCCCGATCTCTGAATATAAGCAGGTTTGCGCCAGGTTAGTACATGGATGGGAGACTGCCTGGGAAAATCAGGTGCTTTAAATTTTTGGATATTTTTCACGAATTATATAATAATCTTGCAAAAAAAAAAAAAAAAAGAGTCAATGCCCGATCTCTGAATCTTAGCAGGTTTAGGTCTGGTTAGTACTTGGATGAGAGACCGCCAAGGAATACCAAGTGCTTTAAGCTTTTGGAATTTTTTCACTTAGTATATAATAAATTTGGCAAAAAATAGAGTCAATGCCCGATCTCTGAATATAAGCAGGTTTGGGCCAGGTTAGTACATGGATGGGAGACTGCCTGGGAATACCAGGTGCTTTAAATTTTTGGATATTTTTCACGAATTATATAATAATCTTGCAAAAAAAAAAAAAAAGAAGTCAATGCCCGATCTCTGAATCTTAGCAGGTTAAGGTCTGGTTAGTACTTGAATGATAGACCGCCAAGGAATACCAGGTGCTTTAAGCTTTTGGAATTTTTTCACTTAGTATATAATAAATTTGGCAAAAAATAGAGTCAATGCCCGATCTCTGAATATAAGCAGGTTTGGGCCAGGTTAGTACTTGGATGAGAGACCGCCTAGGAATACCAGGTGCTTTAAGCTTTTGGGGTTTCTTTCCTACTTTTATAATGTACTGGCGAGTAGATTGGCTGATCTTTAAATAGCCATCTCTTTGCAGCAGTCTTCGCTTATGGCCATACCAGCCTGGCTATGCCCGATCTTGTCTGATCTCGGAAGCTAAGCAGGTTTGGGCCTGGTTAGTGCCTGGATGGGAGACCGCCTGGGAATGCCAGGTACTCTAAGCTATTTTGAAATTTTTCACTTAGTATATAATAATTTTGCCAAAAAATAGAGTCAATGCCCGATCTCTGAATATAAGCAGGTTTGGGCCAGGTTAGTACATGGATGGGAGACTGCCTGGGAATACCAGGTGCTTTAAATTTTTGGATATTTTTCACGAATTATATAATAATCTTGCAAAAAAAAAAAAAAAGAAGTCAATGCCCGATCTCTGAATCTTAGCAGGTTAAGGTCTGGTTAGTACTTGAATGATAGACCGCCAAGGAATACCAGGTGCTTTAAGCTTTTGGAATTTTTTCACTTAGTATATAATAAATTTGGCAAAAAATAGAGTCAATGCCCGATCTCTGAATATAAGCAGGTTTGGGCCAGGTTAGTACTTGGATGAGAGACCGCCTGGGAATGCCAGGTACTCTAAGCTATTTTGAAATTTTTCACTTAGTATATAATAATTTTGCCAAAAAATAGAGTCAATGCCCGATCTCTGAATATAAGCAGGTTTGCGCCAGGTTAGTACATGGATGGGAGACTGCCTGGGAATATCAGGTGCTTTAAATTTTTGGATATTTTTCACGAATTATATAATAATCTTGCAAAAAAAAAAAAAAAAAAAAAAGAGAGTCAATGCCCGATCTCTGAATCTTAGCAGGTTTAGGTCTGGTTAGTACTTGGATGAGAGACCGCCAAAGAATACCAGGTGCTTTAAGCTTTTGGAATTTTTTCACTTAGTATATAATAAATTTGGCAAAATATAAAGTCAATGCCCGATCTCTGAATATAAGCAGGTTTGGGCCAGGTTAGTACATGGATGGGAGACTGCCTGGGAATACCAGGTGCTTTAAATTTTTGGATATTTTTCACGAATTATATAATAATCTTGCAAAAAAAAAAAAAAAGAGTCAATGCCCGATCTCTGAATTTTAGCAGGTTTAGGTCTAGTTAGTACTTGGATGAGAGACCGCCAAGGAATACCAGGTGCTTTAAGCTTTTGGAATTTTTTCACTTAGTATATAATAAATTTGGCAAAAAATAGAGTCAATGCCCGATCTCTGAATATAAGCAGGTTTGGGCCAGGTTAGTACATGGATGGGAGACTGCCTGGGAATACCAGGTGCTTTAAATTTTTGGATATTTTTCACGAATTATATAATAATCTTGCAAAAAAAAAAAAAAAGAAGTCAATGCCCGATCTCTGAATCTTAGCAGGTTAAGGTCTGGTTAGTACTTGAATGATAGACCGCCAAGGAATACCAGGTGCTTTAAGCTTTTGGAATTTTTTTCACTTAGTATATAATAAATTTGGCAAAAATAGAGTCAATGCCCGATCTCTGAATATAAGCAGGTTTGGGCCAGGTTAGTACTTGGATGAGAGACCGCCTAGGAATACCAGGTGCTTTAAGCTTTTGGGGTTTCTTTCCTACTTTTATAATGTACTGGCGAGTAGATTGGCTGATCTTTAAATAGCCTTCTCTTTGCAGCAGTCTTCGCTTATGGCCATACCAGCCTGGCTATGCCCGATCTTGTCTGATCTCGGAAGCTAAGCAGGTTTGGGCCTGGTTAGTGCCTGGATGGGAGACCGCCTGGGAATGCCAGGTACTCTAATCTATTTTGAAATTTTTCACTTAGTATATAATAATTTTGCCAAAAAATAGAGTCAATGCCCGATCTCTGAATATAAGCAGGTTTGCGCCAGGTTAGTACATGGATGGGAGACTGCCTGGGAATACCAGGTGCTTTAAATTTTGGATATTTTTCACGAATTATATAATAATCTTGCAAAAAAAAAAAAAAAAGAGTCAATGCCGATCTCTGAATTTTAGCAGGTTTAGGTCTAGTTAGTACTTGGATGAGAGACCGCCAAGGAATACCAGGTGCTTTAAGCTTTTGGAATTTTTTCACTTAGTATATAATAAATTTGGCAAAAAATAGAGTCAATGCCCGATCTCTGAATATAAGCAGGTTTGGGCCAGGTTAGTACATGGATGGGAGACTGCCTGGGAATACCAGGTGCTTTAAATTTTTGGATATTTTTCACGAATTATATAATAATCTTGCAAAAAAAAAAAAAAAGAAGTCAATGCCCGATCTCTGAATCTTAGCAGGTTAAGGTCTGGTTAGTACTTGAATGATAGACCGCCAAGGAATACCAGGTGCTTTAAGCTTTTGGAATTTTTTCACTTAGTATATAATAAATTTGGCAAAAAATAGAGTCAATGCCCGATCTCTGAATATAAGCAGGTTTGGGCCAGGTTAGTACTTGGATGAGAGACCGCCTAGGAATACCAGGTGCTTTAAGCTTTTGGGGTTTCTTTCCTACTTTTATAATGTACTGGCGAGTAGATTGGCTGATCTTTAAATAGCCTTCTCTTTGCAGCAGTCTTCGCTTATGGCCATACCAGCCTGGCTATGCCCGATCTTGTCTGATCTCGGAAGCTAAGCAGGTTTGGGCCTGGTTAGTGCCTGGATGGGAGACCGCCTGGGAATGCCAGGTACTCTAATCTATTTTGAAATTTTTCACTTAGTATATAATAATTTTGCCAAAAAATAGAGTCAATGCCCGATCTCTGAATATAAGCAGGTTTGCGCCAGGTTAGTACATGGATGGGAGACTGCCTGGGAAAATCAGGTGCTTTAAATTTTTGGATATTTTTCACGAATTATATAATAATCTTGCAAAAAAAAAAAAAAAAAGAGTCAATGCCCGATCTCTGAATCTTAGCAGGTTTAGGTCTGGTTAGTACTTGGATGAGAGACCGCCAAGGAATACCAAGTGCTTTAAGCTTTTGGAATTTTTTCACTTAGTATATAATAAATTTGGCAAAAAATAGAGTCAATGCCCGATCTCTGAATATAAGCAGGTTTGGGCCAGGTTAGTACATGGATGGGAGACTGCCTGGGAATACCAGGTGCTTTAAATTTTTGGATATTTTTCACGAATTATATAATAATCTTGCAAAAAAAAAAAAAAAGAAGTCAATGCCCGATCTCTGAATCTTAGCAGGTTAAGGTCTGGTTAGTACTTGAATGATAGACCGCCAAGGAATACCAGGTGCTTTAAGCTTTTGGAATTTTTTCACTTAGTATATAATAAATTTGGCAAAAAATAGAGTCAATGCCCGATCTCTGAATATAAGCAGGTTTGGGCCAGGTTAGTACTTGGATGAGAGACCGCCTAGGAATACCAGGTGCTTTAAGCTTTTGGGGTTTCTTTCCTACTTTTATAATGTTACTGGCGAGTAGATTGGCTGATCTTTAAATAGCCATCTCTTTGCAGCAGTCTCGCTTATGGCCATACCAGCCTGGCTATGCCCGATCTTGTCTGATCTCGGAAGCTAAGCAGGTTTGGGCCTGGTTAGTGCCTGGATGGGAGACCGCCTGGGAATGCCAGGTACTCTAAGCTATTTTGAAATTTTTCACTTAGTATATAATAATTTTGCCAAAAAATAGAGTCAATGCCCGATCTCTGAATATAAGCAGGTTTGCGCCAGGTTTAGTACATGGATGGGAGACTGCCTGGGAATATCAGGTGCTTTAAATTTTTGGATATTTTTCACGAATTATATAATAATCTTGCAAAAAAAAAAAAAAAAAAAAAAGAGTCAATGCCCGATCTCTGAATCTTAGCAGGTTTAGGTCTGGTTAGTACTTGGATGAGAGACCGCCAAGGAATACCAGGTGCTTTAAGCTTTTGGAATTTTTTTCACTTAGTATATAATAAATTTGGCACAATATAGAGTCAATGCCCGATCTCTGAATATAAGCAGGGTTTGGGCCAGGTTAGTACATGGATGGGAGACTGCCTGGGAATACCAGGTGCTTTAAATTTTTGGATATTTTTCACGAATTATATAATAATCTTGCAAAAAAAAAAAAAAAAAAAAAAAAAGAGTCAATGCCCGATCTCTTAATCTTAGCAGGTTTAGGTCTGGTTAGTACTTGGATGAGAGACCGCCAAGGAATACCAGGTGCTTTAAGCTTTTGGAATTTTTTTCACTTAGTATATAATAAAATTTGGCAAAAAATAGAGTCAGTGCCCGATCTCTGAATATAAGCAGCGTTTGGGCCAGGTTAGTACATGGATGGGAGACTGCCTGGGAATACCAGGTGCTTTAAATTTTTGGATATTTTCACAAATTATATAATAATCTTGCAAAAAAAAAAAAAAATAGAGTCAATGCCCGATCTCTGAATCTTAGCAGGTTTAGGTCTGGTTAGTACTTGGTTGAAAGACCGCCTAGGAATACCAGGTGCTTTAAAGCTTTTGGAATTTTTTCACTTAGTTTATAATAAATTTGGCAAAAAATAGAGTCAATGCCCGATCTCTGAATATAAGCAGGTTTGGGCCAGGTTAGTACATGGATGGGAGACTGCCTGGGAATACCAGGTGCTTTAAATTTTTGGATATTTTTCACGAATTATATAATAATCTTGCAAAAAAAAAAAAAAAAAGAAGAAGTCAATGCCCGATCTCTGAATCTTAGCAGGTTAAGGTCTGGTTAGTACTTGAATGATAGACCGCCAAGGAATAACAGGTGCTTTAAGCTTTTGGAATTTTTTCACTTAGTATATAATAAATTTGGCAAAAAATAGAGTCAATGCCCGATCTCTGAATATAAGCAGGTTTGGGCCAGGTTAGTACTTGGATGAGAGACCGCCTAGGAATACCAGGTGCTTTAAGCTTTTGGGGTTTCTTTCCTACTTTTATATGTACTGGCGAGTAGATTGGCTGATCTTTAAATAGCCTTCTCTTTGCAGCAGTCTTCGCTTATGGCCATACCAGCCTGGCTATGCCCGATCTTGTCTGATCTCGGAAGCTAAGCAGGTTTGGGCCCTGGTTAGTGCCTGGATGGGAGACCGACTGAGAATGCCAGGTACTCTAAGCTATTTTGAAATTTTTCACTTAGTATATAATAATTGCCAAAAAATAGAGTCAATGCCCGATCTCTGAATATAAGCAGGTTTGCGCCAGGTTAGTACATGGATGGGAGACTGCCTGGGAATATCAGGTGCTTTAAATTTTTGGATATTTTCACGAATTATATAATAATCTTGCAAAAAAAAAAAAAAAAAAAAAGAAGTCAATGCCCGATCTCTGAATCTTAGCAGGTTAAGGTCTGGTTAGTACTTGAATGAGAGACCGCCAAGGATACCAGGTGCTTTAAGCTTTTGGAATTTTTCACTTAGTATATAATAAAATTTGGCAAAAAATAGAGTCAATGCCGATCTCTGAATATAAGCAGGTTGGGCCAGGTTAGTACTTGGATGAGAGACCGCCTAGGAATACCAGGTGCTTTAAGCTTTTGGGGTTTCTTTCCTACTTTTATAATGTACTGGCGAGTAGATTGGCTGATCTTTAAATAGCCTTCTCTTTGCAGCAGTCTTCGCTTATGGCCATACCAGCCTGGCTATGCCCGATCTTGTCTGATCTCGGAAGCTAAGCAGGTTTGGGCCTGGTTAGTGCCTGGATGGGAGACCGCCTGGGAATGCCAGGTACTCTAAGCTATTTTTGAAATTTTTCACTTAGTATATAATAATTTTGCCAAAAAATAGAGTCAATGCCCGATCTCTGAATATAAGCAGGTTTGCGCCAGGTTAGTACATGGATGGGAGACTGCCTGGGAATATCAGGTGCTTTAAATTTTTGGATATTTTTCACGAATTATATAATAATCTTGCAAAAAAAAAAAAAAAAAAAAGAGTCAATGCCCGATCTCTGAATCTTAGCAGGTTTAGGTCTGGTTAGTACTTGGATGAGAGACCGCCAAGGAATACCAGGTGCTTTAAGCTTTTGGAATTTTTTCACTTAGTATATAATAAATTTGGCAAAAAATAGAGTCAATGCCCGATCTCTGAATATAAGCAGGTTTGGGCCAGGTTAGTACATGGATGGGAGACTGCCTGGGAATACCAGGTGCTTTAAATTTTTGGGTATTTTTCCTAATTTATATAATAATCTTGCAAAAAACAGCAGTCTTCGCTTAATGGCCATAACCAGCCTGGCTATACCCGATCTTGTCTGATCTTGAAGCTAAGCAGGTTTGGGCCTGGTTAGTGCCTGGATGGGAGACCGCTGGGAATGCCAGGTACTCTTAAGCTATTTTGAAATTTTTCACTTAGTATATAATAATTTTGCCAAAAAAATAGAGTCAATGCCCGATCTCTGAATCTTAGCAGGTTTGGTCTGGTTAGTACTTGGATGAGAGACCGCCAAGGAATACCAGGTGCTTTAAGCTTTTGGAATTTTTTCACTTAGTATATAATAAATTTGGCAAAAAATAGAGTCAATGCCCGATCTCTGAATATAAGCAGGTTTGGGCCAGGTTAGTACATGGATGGGAGACTGCCTGGGAATACCAGGTGCTTTAAATTTTTGGATATTTTTCACAAATTATATAATAATCTTGCAAAAAAAAAAAAAAAAAATAGAGTCAATGCCCGATCTCTGAATCTTAGCAGGTTTTAGGTCTGGTTAGTACTTGGTTGATAGACCGCCTAGGAATACCAGGTGCTTAAAGCTTTGGTAATTTTTTCACTTAGTTTATAATAAATTTGGCAAAAAATAGAGTCAATGCCCGATCTCTGAATATAAGCAGGTTTGGGCCAGGTTAGTACATGGATGGGAGACTGCCTGGGAATACCAGGTGCTTTAAATTTGTGGATATTTTTCACGAATTATATAATAATCTTGCAAAAAAAAAAAAAAAGAAGAAGTCAATGCCCGATCTCTGAATCTTAGCAGGTTAAGGTCTGGTTAGTACTTGAATGATAGACCGCCAAGGAATACCAGGTGCTTTAAGCTTTTGGAATTTTTTCACTTAGTATATAATAAATTTGGCAAAAAATAGAGTCAATGCCCGATCTCTGAATATAAGCAGGTTTGGGCCAGGTTAGTACTTGGATGAGAGACCGCCTAGGAATACCAGGTGCTTTAAGCTTTTGGGGTTTCTTTCCTACTTTTATAATGTACTGGCGAGTAGATTGGCTGATCTTTAAATAGCCTTCTCTTTGCAGCAGTCTTCGCTTATGGCCATACCAGCCTGGCTATGCCCGATCTTGTCTGATCTCGGAAGCTAAGCAGGTTGGGCCTGGTTAGTGCCTGGATGGGAGACCGACTGAGAATGCCAGGTACTCTAAGCTATTTTGAAATTTTTCACTTAGTATATAATAATTTTGCCAAAAAATAGAGTCAATGCCCGATCTCTGAATATAAGCAGGTTTGCGCCAGGTTAGTACATGGATGGGAGACTGCCTGGGAATATCAGGTGCTTTAAATTTTGGATATTTTCACGAATTATATAATAATCTTGCAAAAAAAAAAAAAAAAAGAAGAAGTCAATGCCCGATCTCTGAATCTTAGCAGGTTAAGGTCTGGTTAGTACTTGAATGATAGACCGCCAAGGAATACCAGGTGCTTTTAAGCTTTTGGAATTTTTTCACTAGTATATAATAAATTTGGCAAAAAATAGAGTCAATGCCCGATCTCTGAATATAAGCAGGTTTGGGCCAGGTAAGTACTTGGATGAGAGACCGCCTGGGAATGCCAGGTACTCTAAGCTATTTTGAAATTTTTCACTTAGTATATAATAATTTTGCCAAAAAATAGAGTCAATGGCCCGATCTCTGAATATAAGCAGGTTTGCGCCAGGTTAGTACATGGATGGGAGACTGCCTGGGAATATCAGGTGCTTTAAATTTTTGGATATTTTTCACGAATTATATAATAATCTTGCAAAAAAAAAAAAAAAAAAAAAAGAGAGTCAATGCCCGATCTCTGAATCTTAGCAGGTTTAGGTCTGGTTAGTACTTGGATGAGAGACCGCCAAAGAATACCAGGTGCTTTAAGCTTTTGGAATTTTTTCACTTAGTATATAATAAATTTGGCCAAAATATAGAGTCAATGCCCGATCTCTGAATATAAGCAGGTTTGGGCCAGGTTAGTACATGGATGGGAGACTGCCTGGGAATACCAGGTGCTTTAAATTTTTGGATATTTTTCACGAATTATATAATAATCTTGCAAAAAAAAAAAAAAAAGAAGAAGTCAATGCCCTGATCTCTGAATCTTAGCAGGTTAAGGTCTGGTTAGTACTTGAATGATAGACCGCCAAGGAATACCAGGTGCTTTAAGCTTTTGGAATTTTTTCACTTAGTATATAATAAATTTGGCAAAAAATAGAGTCAATGCCCGATCTCTGAATATAAGCAGGTTTGGCCAGGTTAGTACTTGGATGAGAGACCGCCTAGGAATACCAGGTGCTTTAAGCTTTTGGGGTTTCTTTCCTACTTTTATAATGTACTGGCGAGTAGATTGGCTGATCTTTAAATAGCCTTCTCTTTGCAGCAGTCTTCGCTTATGGCCATACCAGCCTGGCTATGCCCGATCTTGTCTGATCTCGGAAGCTAAGCAGGTTTGGGCCCTGTTTAGTGCCTGGATGGGAGACCGCCTGGGAATGCCAGGGTACTCATAAGCTATTTTGAAATTTTTTCACTTAGTATATAATAATTTTGCCAAAAAATAGAGTCAATGCCCGATCTCTGAATATAAGCAGGTTTGCCGCCAGGTTAGTACATGGATGGGAGACTGCCTGGGATATCAGGTGCTTTACATTTTGATATTTTTCACGAATTATATAATAATCTTGCAAAAAAAAAAAAAAAACAAAAAAAGTCAATGCCCGATCTCTGAATCTTAGCAGGTTAGGTCTGGTTAGTACTTGGATGAGAGACGCCAAGGAATACCAGGTGCTTTAAGCTTTTGGAATTTTTTCACTTAGTATATAATAAATTTGGCAAAAAATAGAGTCCAGTGCCCATCTCTGAATATAAGCAGGTTTGGGCCAGGTTATACATGGATGGGAGACTGCCTGGGAATACCAGGTGCTTTAAAATTTTTGGATATTTTCACAAATTATTAATAAATCTTGCCAAAAAAAAAGAAGAAGTCAATGCCCGATCTCTGAATCTTAAGCAGGTTAAGGTCTGGTTAGTACTTGAATGATAGACCGCCAAGGAATACCAGGTGCTTTAAGCTTTTGGAATTTTTTCACTTAGTATATAATAAAGTTTGCCAAAAAATAGAGTCAATGCGCCGATCTCTGAATATAAGCAGGTTTGGGCCAGGTTAGTACTTGGATGAGAGACCGCCTAGGAATACCAGGTGCTTTAAGCTTTTGGGGTTCTTTCCTACTTTTATAATGTACTGGCGAGTAGATTGGCTGATCTTTAAATAGCCTTCTCTTTGCAGCAGTCTTCGCTTATGGCCATACCAGCCTGGCTATGCCCGATCTTGTCTGATCTCGTAAGCTAAGCAGGTTTGGGCCTGGTTAGTGCCTGGATGGGAGACCGCCTGGGAATGCCAGGTACTCTAAGCTATTTTGAAATTTTTCACTTAGTATATAATAATTTTGCCAAAAAATAGAGTCAATGCCCGATCTCTGAATATAAGCAGGTTTGCGCCAGGTTAGTACATGGATGGGAGACTGCCTGGGAATATCAGGTGCTTTAAATTTTTGGATATTTTTCACGAATTATATAATATCTTGCAAAAAAAAAAAAAAAAAAAGAAGTCAATGCCCGATCTCTGAATCTTAGCAGGTTAAGGTCTGGTTAGTACTTGAATGATAGACCGCCAAGGAATACCAGGTGCTTTAAGCTTTTGGAATTTTTTCACTTAGTATATAATAAATTTGGCAAGTGACTCCAGGAATACAGGTGCTTTAAGCTTTTGGAATTTTTCACTAGTATATAATAATTTGCCAAAAAATAGAGTCAATGCCCGATCTCTGAATATAAGCAGGTTTGGGCAGTTAGTACATGGATGGGAGACTGCTGGGAATACCAGGTGCTTTAAATTTTTGGATATTTCACAAATTATATAAATAATCTTGCAAAAAAAAAAGAAGAAGTCAATGCCCGATCTCTGAATCTTAGCAGGTTAAGGTCTGGTTAGTACTTGAATGATAGACCGCCAAGATACAGGTGCTTTAAGCTTTTGGAATTTTTCACTTAGTATATAATAAATTTGCCAAAAAATAGAGTCAATGCCCGATCTCTGAATATAAGCAGGTTTGGGCCAGGTTAGTACTTGGATGAGAGACCGCCTAGGAAATACCAGGTGCTTTAAGCTTTTGGGGTTTCTTTCCTACTTTTATAATGTACTGGCGAGTAGATTGGCTGATCTTTAAATAGCCTTCTCTTTGCAGCAGTCTTCGCTTATGGCCATACCAGCCTGGCTATGCCCGATCTTGTCTGATCTCGTAAGCTAAGCAGGTTTGGGCCTGGTTAGTGCCTGGATGGGAGACCGCCTGGGAATGCCAGGTACTCTAAGCTATTTTGAAATTTTTCACTTAGTATATAATAATTTTGCCAAAAAATAGAGTCAATGCCCGATCTCTGAATATAAGCAGGTTTGCGCCAGGTTAGTACATGGATGGGAGACTGCCTGGGAATATCAGGTGCTTTAAATTTTTGGATATTTTTCACGAATTATATAATATCTTGCAAAAAAAAAAAAAAAAAAGAGTCAATGCCCGATCTCTGAATCTTAGCAGGTTAGGTCTGGTTAGTACTTGAATGATAGACCGCCAAGGAATACCAGGTGCTTTAAGCTTTTGGAATTTTTTCACTTAGTATATAATAAATTTGGCCAAAAAATAGAGTCAATGCCCGATCTCTGAATATAAGCAGGTTTGGGCCAGGTTAGTACATGGATGGGAGACTGCCTGGGAATACCAGGTGCTTTAAATTTTTGGATATTTTTCACGAAATTATATAATAATCTTGCAAAAAAAAAAAAAAAAAGAAGTCAATGCCCGATCTCTGAATCTTAGCAGGTTAAGGTCTGGTTAGTACTTGAATGATAGACCGCCAAGGAATACCAGGTGCTTTAAGCTTTTGGAATTTTTTCACTTAGTATATAATAAATTTGGCAAAAAATAGAGTCAATGCCCGATCTCTGAATATAAGCAGGTTTGGGCCAGGTTAGTACTTGGATGAGAGACCGCCTAGGAATACCAGGTGCTTTAAGCTTTTGGAGTTTCTTTCCTACTTTTATAATGTACTGGCGAGTAGATTGGCTGATCTTTAAATAGCCTTCTCTTTGCAGCAGTCTTCGCTTATGGCCATACCAGCCTGGCTATGCCCGATCTTGTCTGATCTCGGAAGCTAAGCAGGTTTGGGCCTGGTTAGTGCCTGGATGGGAGACCGCCTGGGAATGCCAGGTACTCTAAGCTATTTTGAAATTTTTCACTTAGTATATAATAATTTTGCCAAAAAATAGAGTCAATGCCCGATCTCTGAATATAAGCAGGTTTGCGCCAGGTTAGTACATGGATGGGAGACTGCCTGGGAATATCAGGTGCTTTAAATTTTTGGATATTTTTCACGAATTATATAATAATTCTTGCAAAAAAAAAAAAAAAAAAGAGTCAATGCCCGATCTCTGAATTTTAGCAGGTTTAGGTCTGGTTAGTACTTGGAATGAGAGACCGCCAAGGAATACCAGGTGCTTTAAGCTTTTGGAATTGTTTCACTTAGTATATAATAAATTTGGCAAAATATAGAGTCAATGCCCGATCTCTGAATATAAGCAGGTTTGGGCCAGGTTAGTACATGGATGGGAGACTGCCTGGGAATACCAGGTGCTTTAAATTTTTGGATATTTTTCACGAATTATATAATAATCTTGCAAAAAAAAAAAAAAAAAGAGTCAATGCCCGATCTCTGAATCTTAGCAGGTTAAGGTCTGGTTAGTACTTGAATGAGAGACCGCCAAGGAATACCAGGTGCTTTAAGCTTTTGGAATTTTTTCACTTAGTATATAATAAATTTGGCAAAAAATAGAGTCAATGCCCGATCTCTGAATATAAGCAGGTTTGGGCCAGGTTAGTACATGGATGGGAGACTGCCTGGGAATACCAGGTGCTTTAAATTTTTGGATATTTTTCACAATTATATAATAATCTTGCAAAAAAAAAAAAAAAAGAGTCAATGCCCGATCTCTGAATCTTAGCAGGTTTAGGTCTGGTTAGTACTTGGATGAGAGACCGCCAGGAATACCAGGTGCTTTAAGCTTTTGGGTTTTCTTTCCTACTTATATAATGTACTGGCGAGTAGACTGGCTGATCTTTAAATAGCCTTCTCTTTGCAGCAGTCTTCGCTTATGGCCATACCAGCCTGGCTATGTCCGATCTTGTCTGATCTCGGAAGCTAAGCAAGTTTGGGCCTGGTTAGTGCCTGGATGGGAGACCGCCTGGGAATGCCAGGTACTCTAAGCTATTTTGAAATTTTTCACTTAGTATATAATAATTTTGCCAAAAAATAGAGTCAATGCCCGATCTCTGAATATAAGCAGGTTTGCGCCAGGTTAGTACATGGATGGGAGACTGCCTGGGAATATCAGGTGCTTTAAATTTTTGGATATTTTTCACGAATTATATAATAATCTTGCAAAAAAAAAAAAAAGAGTCAATGCCCGATCTATGAATCTTAGCAGGTTTAGGTCTGGTTAGTACTTGGATGAGAGACCGCCAAGGAATACCAGGTGCTTAAGCTTTTGGAATTTTTTCACTTAGTATATAATAAATTTGGCAAAAAATAGAGTCAATGCCCGATCTCTAAATTTTAGCAGGTTTCGGTCTGGTTAGTACTTGGATGAGAGACCGCCTAGGAATACTAGGTGCTTTAAGCTTTTGGGGTTTCTTTCCTACTTATATAATGTACTGGCGAGTAGATTGGCTGATCTTTAAATAGCATTCTCTTTGCAGCAGTCTTCGCTTACGGCCATACCAACCTGGCAACGCTAGAGTGCTAGCAGGAAGTGAGGTGGCAGTAGTGGGTGAGAGTAGGCTCACCATTGTTGTTTGTAAACCCATTTTTTGTTTAAAGTTAGCTTTTTTTCTGTTTTTCTGTTTTGTTTTGTTTTTAAGTTCAAACACTTCCCAGCAGCCTAGGCTGTCTGGGGAGGATTTTTATTTTTGGAGGTTTTGTTTTGTTATTTTTTCAAAATTGGACTGATTACATGGAAATGAAAATGGCAGGAGAAAGACGCAGGGACTTTGACACGGAAAACACTACAGGACAACGGCTTGGATACAACGAGGCAAAGAAAATGATTATTTATTCAAAGGAAGCAACTGTAATTGTGGATCTGGCAGAGGTGAGAGATGGATCGGTGCAGGATATTATCAAAGAAGTGAATGAAAAAATTGGAGGAGGAAAGATTTTGGCGATAAGACCAAGACAAGGCAAAGAATTCGAGATCACATTATCAAATGAGGAGGAGTGTGAAAAGCTAGAGGATGGACTAAGAATCAGGCAACAATTTTGTGAGATTAGAAAGCTACAAGTAAGAGAATATGTTGTTTCTTTTATGCATTTGCCTGCATATGTTGATGACCAGGATATATTAGATAAATTGGAGGCATGGGGTGTAACTCCCTCAACCAACATTAAGAGAAGAACATATCCGGGTACTGAAATAGCAGATGGTACGAGATATGTAAAGGTCAGGTTCCCAAAGGAAGTTGTATCTCTACCATATAGCAGCAAGTTTGAGACTGCTGAGGGCACACAGTACTTTCAGATTATACACGATCGGCAGGTGAAAACCTGTAGATTGTGTATGGATCCAGGACATGTATTTAAAGATTGCCCGGACTTTATTTGTTACCAGTGCAAAGAGCAGGGGCACTTGGCAAGAAGCTGCAATGCAGTGAAGTGCCCGGAATGTAGGAAAGTGTTGGTGAGGTGCGAATGTTGGATGGGGGAGGGAGAAAATAGTAGTGAACAAGAAACAGATATGGTTGTTAATGTGGGTGGGCAAAAGCAGAGGGAAACCGAGATGGACAAGGTTTTAAACAAGGAGATGGAAGATTGTGGACTGGGAGAGGAAAATGAAGAGGAAGAACATCAAGCAGACACAGGAGGAGAGGAAAAAGAAAATGATGGAGAAAAAACAATATCACAAGGGACGGTGCAAAGGACCATGGAAATAAGCAAAGAACAGGAGGAAACAAAAAAACAATGAGGAAGGTTATCAGGAGGGGAGAATGGAGAGAAAAGGAGAAGAGAAACACTGTGGACTGAGAGAGGACAATGGAGAGAAAGAACATCAGGGGGACACAGGAGAAAAGAAGAAAGAACTAGATGGAGAAATAACAACATCTCAATGGACTGTGCAAAAGACTATGGATATGAGCGAGGCAACATGGGGAACAACAAAACGACGAGGAAGGTTATCAGGAGAGGAGAATGGAGAGAAAAGGAGAAGAGAAACGTAGGAAAGAACGAGAAGGAATACAAAGAAGAAGAACTTTAAAGGTAACACCCAATATAGACATTGCAAAGAAAAGATTTTTAAGGCAAGGAATATTAAAAGACAAGGAGGGTTGTGAGAACAGATTTGATGTACTGAGAGATATGGAGCATGACTGAAAAAAAAATGAAATGTTTTAATTATTTATTTTATATTGTTTTTATGTTTTTAAGAGTTGTTTCATTTAATGCACGAGGTTTAATGGATGTGGAGAAATTTGAAAATATGAGGGAATTATGTAGAGGGGTGGATGTATTTGTATTACAAGAAACGAATTGGAAAAATTATTGTGTTAAAAGGTTTGAAAATTTATGGGATGGGAATATACATTGTAATAATGGTACAGAGAAAACTGGGAAAGGGGTTGCTATTTTAATAAGAAGAGAGGTGTGTGAAAAAGAAAGTGTGGTGTTTAATGATGGAGCAGGGAAATGTTTAGCTGTTGAAATAGAAAAAGGAAATGAGAGATGTACAATATGTAACATACATGCTCCAAATGAAGAAAAGCAAAAGGTGGAATTTTTTAAAACAATATCTGCAAATGTAAGAATTAATGAAAGGGTGATTTTAATGGGGGATTTTAATACTGTTTTTACAGAATTAGACTTAGCAAGTAATATGGTTTTTAAGACTGATAAGGGAAGGGAGGAGTTGAACAAACTGATGGGGGATTTTAAATTGATTGATGTGTGGAGAGAAAGAAATAGAACGAGTAGGCAATTTTCAAGAAGACAATTTGTTTTAAAAGAACTGAAACAAAGTAGGATTGATTATATTTTATGTACAGAGGAAATGCAAGGGAATATTACTAATGTTTATTATAAACGAGTTGGTCTTAGTGATCATTCTCTCTTATTTTTAACATTAGATTATTCAAGTGTGAAAAGGGGAGGGGGAGTGTGGGTTTTAAATGCAAAGATTTTAAAGAGTAATGCATATCAGGAAAGTATTAAAGGGATTGTGGAAGAAAGCAAAATTAATAGAATGTATAGGGAAGAGAAAAGAGTATGGTGGGATAGTGTTAAGTGGGAAATAAAGACATTTTCAATAGAATACAGCAAAAATGTCAGAAAATTAGAAAGACAGAAGGAAACCGAATTAACCAAACTCCTGAATAATGAGTTAAGTAAAGTGTCAGAAAGCAATGGAAAAGAGGAAATTGAAAAAATAATAATGCTACAAGATAAATTAAAGATATTAGAAGAGGAAAAATGTAAGGGTGCAATTATAAGAAGTAAAGCAAAATATGCAGTAGAGGGAGAAAGATGCACAAAATTTTTCTTTAATTTAGAACAAAATAGGCAGAAGGCTGATCTATTGAAAGAAGTCTTAAATAAAAAAGGGGAAATAGAAACAGAAACTAAAGAAATTTTGAAAACAGTAAAGCAATATTACATGGACATGTTTAAGGGACAAGGTATAGGAAAAAATGATGAGGAGTTTTTGATTAAACAAATTAAATCTAAGTTAACAGGTGAGGACAGGATTTTGTGTGATGAAGAAATTAAGGAAGAAGAAATAGATATTGCAATTCAACAGTTAAAACCTGGAAAGAGCCCTGGTGTGGATGGTTTGACTAATGAATTTTATAAAACTTTTAGAGAAATGTTAGTGCCAATTTTAAAAGAAGTTTTTGAAGAAATTTTCAAGAAGGGGGTGTTGAGTGAAAAAATGAAGATCAGGCATGGTAAAAATGATTTACAAAAAAAGCGGTAATCCAAAAGATCTTAAAAATTTTAGACCTATATCCATGTTGAATACAGATTTTAAAATATTAGCAAAAGTATTAGCAAACAGATTAAAAAAGGTTTTACCAAAAATAATAAAAACAACACAGGCATACGGGGTGCAAGGAAGAGATATAGTAGATGTGGTTAAAAGTATAAGAGACACAATTTATTATATGAAGGAGAAGGGAAAGGGGGGATTTTTAATAAGTCTGGATTTAGAAAAGGCATTTGACAGGGTAGAGCATGAGTTTTTATTTGATGTTCTTAAGGCTTTTGGTTTTGGAGAAAATTTTAGAAAATGGATTTGGATTTTTTACTCAGATGTGTTAACATGCATAAAATGCAATGGTTTTTTAACGGATTGTTTTCAACCAACAAGGTCGATCAGGCAAGGATGCCCACTGTCTGCCTTACTTTACTCTCTGGTAGCCGAGCCACTTGGTTTGGCTATTAAGGCAGACAGAGAAATCAAAGGAATACAAATAAAGAACCATTTCCAAAGAGAAGCAGTGTATCAGTATGCAGATGATACAACCTTGTTGGTAGAAGACATCCAAAGTATTGATAGGGCAATGGGGATTTTAGAAAGATATTGTAAAGGGTCGGGAGCCAAAGTAAATGTGGGGAAAAGTGTGTGTATGAGGATTGGCAGAGTAGAGGAAATACCGCAGCATATACAATTCAAGGAGGAAATGCAGCACATCAAGATTTTGGGGTTGTGGGTTGGTATTGATTCTAATAAGGCAGACACTTTGAATTGGGAAGGTGTTTTAATGAATTGGAAAAGATGATTTTGGCAAATTAGAGATTTAAAGCTAAGGGGGAAAGTTTTAATTATAAATTCATTGATGCTGTCGAAAGTCTGGTATGTGTTGGGAGTAACCCCATTGCCTCATCTGTACTACAAAAAAATGAAAGAATTGGTTTTAAAGTTTTTATGGGGAAATGGAAGGGCTAAGATTGCATATGATACATTACTTGGAAACATAAAGGAGGGAGGATTGGGACTTTTAGATCCATTTTTAAGAATGAGAACGCTGAGAATTAAAACAGTTCAGAAGTTTCTAGAGAGCAAAAGTGATGTAATTTGGAAAAGAGTCATGGAATATTACCTGGAAAAATGTAATATGGGATGTAATGTTTTATGGATGAAAATGAAAAGCTGGATGTTAAAAGGTCTGCCATGTTTTTATGTGGAGGTTTTGGAATCATGGGGGGAATTTTTAGAAAATGTACTGATTTTACCTAAAGGAAGGGCCCCAGCTTTAGAACAACCATTGTTTTTAAATCCGAATATCATAAGGACGGTTAAGGTCATGTATTATAAAGAATGGTGGATTGTGGTTTGAGACAAATAAAAGATCTATTGTATGAGGTGATAGAGGGTTATGTACCTTTACAGGCAGTTGTGGATGCATTGAGAGAGGGGGGCAAAAGGCGTGGAGAAGGAAGTTAGAAGGACAATATGAGGATTTAAATGAAAGCGATACCAAAGGACTGGATTGAACGAATTGAAAACTATGAGAGTGGGGATGAGAATGAATTTCCAGATGTATTTTTTAAAAGGTTAATGGGGAAAACGTTCATTTTAATTTATGCAAAGTAAGGAATGTGTATAGTATTTTTAGGTCTATCGCTTTTACAAAACCAGTAGCTTTGAACTACTGGAAAGAAAGATATGATGACTTAAATGAAAATGAAATTTGGGGAAACGTGAGGTTGAAATATTGGAACCAATTTTTAGAGAATTTTAATTATTTATTGAGACACAATTGTATATTAACAGAGATGAATTACAATAAAATAGGAATTCAAAATGATGCAAAGTGTAAGTGTGTATGAAAGAATAAGGAAGGACTGTTACATTGTTTTTTTATTGTGAAAGCGTTAGATGTTTTATGAGAAAAATGAAGGAAATTGCAAAAATAAATTTTTGGAGGGGAAGTATGATGAGGACCAAAAGAAGTGGGAAACAATGTTTTTATTTGGTCATAATGACTGTAATATGTATACCTTTAATTTATGTGTAACAATAGCAAAGTATGTAATATGGTTGAGAAGAAACATGGCGAAATATGATGGGAAAAATGTTGATGTGTGGATAATCTTTAAAAACAGGATGGAATACTCTGTGAGACTGTTATGGAATTATTTCTCAATGGAAAACAAAGAGGATGATTTTATAGAAATGATTGTAAGAGGGAATCCAATGTTGGAAATGAAAGAAAATGGTGTAAACTGGCTATGGGGGAAATATGAATAATAATGTCATGGATTGTAACTGTATGAAACAAATTAATGAATGTAAATTTTTTATAATAAAAAAAAAAAAAAAAATCTCGTCTGATCTCGGAAGCTAAGCAGGTTTGGGCCTGGTAGTACTTGGATGGGAGAC
>NW_020529223.1:10000-22004 GCF_003368295.1 Carassius auratus
AAGCAGAGTAGGATTGATTTAGTGATAGTGCAGGGAGATACCATAAGTTACATTGATGAAATAAGACATCAGCAGAATAACTTTAGTGATCATGATGGGGTTAGGTTTAGGATCAAAGTCGGAAGGAGAGAGGTGGGTGGAGGGATGTGGATACTAAATGCAGTGTATATTGAAGAAGAGGAGTATAGACAACAGATAAAAGTGTTACTACTTCAGGAAAATCAGTGGTTGGAGGAATGCTTGGAGGAAGATGAATTTAATAATGACATTGGTAAGAGATGGGAGGAGGTAAAACATAAAATTAAAGCTTTAAGCATAAGGTATAGTAAGAAAAGAAAAGAGAGGATGATGAAAGAGGAAAGGGAGCTTAGAGAGCAAGTGAGGATAGAACTCAGCAGAGTAGATGATGAAGAAGGATATTGCATGGAAAAGTATATAGAAGCAAATATGAGGTTAGAGAGATATGAGAAAGAAAAATGCAAAGGAGCAATTTTAAGGAGTAAGGCGAAATATGCACTGGAAGGAGAAAAGTGCACAGGGTATTTCCTGGGTTTAGAAAAAAGAAGGCAAGGTAAGACATATATCCATGAAATATATTCAAAAAAGAGAGAGATAATAACAGACTATGTAGATATATTGGAGAGGGTGCAAGAGTTTTATGGTGAGTTGTATATGAGAGGATGTGTGGATGAGGCAAGTATAGAGGACGTATTGAAGTGTGTAGAGAGGGAGCTAGGGGAAGAAGAAAAGGGATGGTGTGATAGAGAGATAGAGGAAGAAGAGGTTATAGCTGCAATAGAAGGTTTAAGAAGTGGGAAAAGCCCAGGAAGTGATGGGATAGGGACAGAATGGTACAAATTATATAAAAATGATGTAGCACCAATTTTAGTGGAAGTATATAAAGGAATGGAGAGAACAGAAATAATACAGAGTAAAATGGTAGAGGGAGTGATAACACTAGTTTTTAAGAAGGGGAATAAATTAGATTTAGAAAATTATAGGCCGATTAGCTTGTTAAACACAGACTACAAAATACTCACCAAAGTTTTGGCAAACAGGATGAAAAGAGTAATCGGAGATATTATTCAGCCAACACAAAGCTACAGCATTCCTGGAAGAGATATAGCAGATACAATTGGAACAATCAGAGATGTGATTGAGTATATGAAGAGGGATGGGAAGGGTGGGATAGTGTTGGGGATAGACTGGAACAAGGCCTTTGATAGGGTCGAACACAAGTTTTTATTTAAGGTCTTGGAAAAGTTTGGTTTTGGGGAGAGAATGGTAGGATGGGTGAGGAGATTGTATGGAAGTGCAAGAAGCTGTGTAAAGGTGAACGGAATATTGACAGATACATTTGATGTGGGAAGGTCAGTGCGGCAAGGCTGCCCGCTATCCGCTTTGTTATACGCCCTTTCTGTGGAACCTTTGGCATCATTAATTAAGAGAGACAAGAGAATAAGAGGAATTGAGTTGCCATATGGAGGGAAGTGTATAATTAACCAGTATGCCGATGACACAACAGTGACAGTAAGGGAAATAAGCAGTGTGGGAAAGGTTTTAGAGTTGGTGGAAAAATATGGAAAGGCATCAGGGGCGAAAATAAATAGAGAAAAATCTGAAATAATGTATATAGGAGAAGTAGAAAGATCTGATGTAGGTGTGAGGGTTGAGGAAAAGTACATGAAAGTGTTGGGTGTATATTTAGGGGTAGATTCAAAGGAGGCAAGGGATATAACATGGGCTGGAGTGATAAATAAGATAAGAACAGTTTGTATTGCATGGAAAGGAAGAAAATTAAGGATAAAAGGGAAAATAATTGTGGTTAATAATCTTATGCTGTCGGTATGTGTATATGTAATGAGTGTAATTGAAATGCCTGAGTGGGTGATGAATGAGTTAAATAAAATTGTACATGATTTTATATGGGAAGGGAAGGGAGTGAAAATTGCACAAAAAACATTAGTGGCGAGGAAACAGGAAGGTGGACTAAAGCTGATTGATTTAGAAACAAAAAAGTTGGCAATAAGAATAAAAACTGTTAAAAAATATATGGAAGGAAGATGGGAGTTTGGTTGGAGAGAATTTTTAAAGAAATATATTGATGATGTTGGAAGAATGGGAGAGTATGGGTGGTATATGGGCTTTAAGCAGTCAATGACTGTGGGAATGCCAGACATATACAGGGAGGTGATGGAGGCATGGAGGCAATTCCTGCCAAAAGTAGAATATGATTGCACAGAGGTGCACACATTTATAAATTTGCCATTGTTTTTAAATGATAAATTTAAACACAACAATAAAACATTGTATGAGCCCAAATTCTTAGAAGCCGGAATAAGGCAAGTGAAAGATATTATATATGAAGTTATTCCAGGTTTTCTTAGAAATAACTGTATATATGACTCCGTGTGTGAGTTGGATGGCATGGAGAGCAGAGTAAAGGTGGAAAATATATATGAAAGAATTAAAGCAAGTCTACCATCGAAATGGGTGAATGTTATAGAAAAAAGTTGTGTAAAGAAAAAACAACAGGATTTGCCTGAGATGTACATAATGAAAGACGGGGAAAAATATAATATAAAAAGCATTAGCGTAAAGAAAGTCTATGACCTGTTTATAATGGATCAAATAAAAGTGCCAGCATCTGAAAAAGTATGGAGTAGGGTGTTTGAAGACTTGGATGTAAAGAAAATATGGTCAAATATGGACATAAAATACAATACTATAGAATGTGAAAATAATGACTTCTTAATAAGACACAATAGAATCTATACAAATGTAGTACTAAACAAAATAAATAATGCTAATAATGTGATGTGTGATGTATGTAACAAGGAACATGAGACTTTTTTGCATTATTTTTTGCAATGTGATGAATTAAAAGATTTTTTTGTTTTCTTAAAAAGTCTATTAAAAAATAATTGTTTTGAGGATGTGAATTTGGAGGAGGGATGGGGAAAAATATTTTTATTTGGAGTGTTTCAGAAGACGACAGCAATAGACTTTTGGTTTATCAATTATGTTCTAAGCCACGCCAGATTAGCTGTTGTACTTAGACGGAATTATGCACACTTTGAAGGGAGAAAAGTCAAAATAAAAGACTTGTTCAAAGCAATAATGACAAGAGATATTGAAATGTGCTATAAATATGGGGGAGATGATGTGAAGGAATTCTTTGTAACTGGAAACAAATTCATAAAAGAAGGAGAGAGAAAAGAGGTTTTGTATAACTGGTAAAAATTATGTTATGAAGGTAAAAAAAAAAAAAAGAAAAATGAAATGATTATGTTGTTTAATGTGAACAATTGAAACTGAACTGTAAATTTGTGAATTTCAATAAAAAAGAGAAAAAAAAAAAAAGGCAATGCCCGATCTCGTCTGATCTCGGAAGTTAAGCAGGTTTGGGCCTGGTTAGTACTTGGATGGGAGACCGCCTGGGAATACCAGGTACTGTAAGCTTTTTGGAAATTTTTCACTTAGTATATAATAATTTTGCTAAAAAATAGAGTCAATGCCCGATCTCTGAATATAAGCAGGTTTGGGCCAGGTTAGTACATGGATGGGAGACTGCCTGGGAATACCAGGTGCTTTAAATTTTTGGATATTTTTCACTAATTATATAATAATCTTGCAAAAAAAAAAAAAAAAAAAGAGTCAATGCCCGATCTCTGAATCTTAGCAGGTTAAGGTCTGGTTAGTACTTGAATGAGAGACCGCCAAGGAATACCAGGTGCTTTAAGCTTTTGGAATTTCTTCACTAAGTATATAATAAATTTGGCAAAAAATAGAGTCAATGCCCGATCTCTGAATATAAGCAGGTTTGGGCCAGGTTAGTACATGGATGGGAGACTGCCTGGGAATACCAGGTGCTTTAAATTTTTGGAATTTTTTCACTTAGTATATAATAAATTTGACAAAAAATAGAGTCAATGCCCAATCTCTGAATATAAGCAGGTTTGGGCCAGGTTAGTACATGGATGAGAGACTGCCTGGGAATACCAGGTGCTTTAAATTTTTGGATATTTTTCACGAATTATATAATAATCTTGCAAAAACAGAAAAAAGAGTCAATGCCCGATCTCTGAATTTTAGCAGGTTTAGGTCTAGTTAGTACTTGGATGAGAGACCGCCAAGGAATAGCAGGTGCTTTAAGCTTTTGGGTTTTCTTTCCTACTTATATAATGTACTGGCGAGTAGATTGGCTGATCTTTAAATAGCCTTCTCTTTGCAGCAGTCTTCGCTTACGGCCATACCAGCCTGGCAATGCCCGATCTCGTCTGATCTCGGAAGTTAAGCAGGTTTGGGCCTGGTTAGTACTTGGATGGGAGACCGCCTGGGAATACCAGGTACTGTAAGCTTTTTGGAAATTTTTCACTTAGTATATAATAATTTTGCTAAAAAATAGAGTCAATGCCCGATCTCTGAATCTTAGCAGGTTAAGGTCTGGTTAGTACTTGAATGAGAGACCGCCAAGGAATACCAGGTGCTTTAAGCTTTTGGAATTTCTTCACTAAGTATATAATAAATTTGGAAAAAATAGAGTCAATGCCCGATCTCTGAATATAAGCAGGTTTGGGCCAGGTTAGTACATGGATGGGAGACTGCCTGGGAATACCAGGTGCTTTAAATTTTTGGAATTTTTTCACTTAGTATATAATAAATTTGGCAAAAAATAGAGTCAATGCCCAATCTCTGAATATAAGCAGGTTTGGGCCAGGTTAGTACATGGATGAGAGACTGCCTGGGAATACCAGGTGCTTTAAATTTTTGGATATTTTTCATGAATTATATAATAATCTTGCAAAAACAGAAAAAAGAGTCAATGCCCGATCTCTGAATTTTAGCAGGTTTAGGTCTAGTTAGTACTTGGATGAGAGACCGCCAAGGAATAGCAGGTGCTTTAAGCTTTTGGGTTTTCTTTCCTACTTATATAATGTACTGGCGAGTAGATTGGCTGATCTTTAAATAGCCTTCTCTTTGCAGCAGTCTTCGCTTACGGCCATACCAGCCTGGCAATGCCCGATCTCGTCTGATCTCGGAAGTTAAGCAGGTTTGGGCCTGGTTAGTACTTGGATGGGAGACCGCCTGGGAATACCAGGTACTGTAAGCTTTTTGGAAATTTTTCACTTAGTATATAATAATTTTGCTAAAAAATAGAGTCAATGCCCGATCTCTGAATATAAGCAGGTTTGGGCCAGGTTAGTACATGGATGGGAGACTGCCTGGGAATACCAGGTGCTTTAAATTTTTTGGAATTTTTTCACTTAGTATATAATAAATTTGGCAAAAAATAGAGTCAATGCCCAATCTCTGAATATAAGCAGGTTTGGGCCAGGTTAGTACATGGATGAGAGACTGCCTGGGAATACCAGGTGCTTTAAATTTTTGGATATTTTTCACAAATTATATAATAATCTTGCAAAAACAGAAAAAAGAGTCAATGCCCGATCTCTGAATTTTAGCAGGTTTAGGTCTAGTTAGTACTTGGATGAGAGACCGCCAAGGAATAGCAGGTGCTTTAAGCTTTTGGGTTTTCTTTCCTACTTATATAATGTACTGGCGAGTAGATTGGCTGATCTTTAAATAGCCTTCTCTTTGCAGCAGTCTTCGCTTACGGCCATACCAGCCTGGCAATGCCCGATCTCGTCTGATCTCGGAAGTTAAGCAGGTTTGGGCCTGGTTAGTACTTGGATGGGAGACCGCCTGGGAATACCAGGTACTGTATGCTTTTTGGAAATTTTCACTTAGTATATAATAATTTTGCCAAAAAATAGAGTCAATGCCCGATCTCTGAATATAAGCAGGTTTGGGCCAGGTTAGTACATGGATGGGAGACTGCCTGGGAATACCAGGTGCTTTAAATTTTTGGATATTTTTCACGAATTATATAATAATCTTGCAAAAAAAAAAAAAAAAAAGAGTCAATGCCCGATCTCTGAATCTTAGCAGGTTAAGGTCTGGTTAGTACTAGAATGAGAGACCGCCAAGGAATACCAGGTGCTTTAAGCTTTTGGAATTTCTTCACTTAGTATATAATAAATTTGGCAAAAAATAGAGTCAATGCCCGATCTCTGAATATAAGCAGGTTTGGGCCAGGTTAGTACATGGATAGGAGACTGCCTGGGAATACCAGGTGCTTTAAATTTTTGGAATTTTTTCACTTAGTATATAATAAATTTGGCAAAAAATAGAGTCAATGCCCGATCTCTGAATATAAGCAGGTTTGGGCCAGGTTAGTACATGGATGAGAGACTGCCTGGGAATACCAGGTGCTTTAAATTTTTGGATATTTTTCACGAATTATATAATAATCTTGCAAAAAAAGAAAAAAGAGTCAATGCCCGATCTCTGAATATAAGCATTTTTGGGCCAGGTTAGTACATGGATGGCAGACTGCCTGGGAATACCAGGTGCTTTAAATTTTTGGATATTTTTCACGAATTATATAATAATCTTGCAAAAAAAAAAAAAAAGAGTCAATGCCCGATCTCTGAATCTTAGCAGGTTTAGGTCTGGTTAGTACTTGGTTGAAAGACCGCCTAGGAATACCAGGTGCTTAAAGCTTTTGGAATTTTTTCACTTAGTATATAATAAATTTGGCAAAAAATAGAGTCAATGCCCGATCTCTAAATTTTAGCAGGTTTAGGTCTGGTTAGTTCTTGGATGAGAGACCGCCTAGGAATACTAGGTGCTTTAAGCTTTTGGGTTTTCTTTCCTACTTATATAATGTACTGGCGAGTAGATTGGCTGATCTTTAAATAGCATTCTCTTTGCAGCAGTCTTCGCTTACGGCCATACCAGCCTGGCTATGCCCGATCTCGTCTGATCTCGGAAGCTAAGCAGGTTTGGGCCTGGTTAGTACTTGGATGGGAGACCGCCTGGGAATACCAGGTGCTTTAAGCATTTTGGAAATTTTTGACTTAGTATGTAATAATTTTGCCAAAAAATAGAGTCAATGCCCGATCTCTGAATATAAGCAGGTTTGGGCCAGGTTAGTACATGGATGGGAGACAGCCTGGCACTGTTAATTTCGTTGACTAAATATTTTCGTCATTATTTTCGTCACGAATATATTTTTGCTGACGAAAACGAAACGAAAACTAAAATAGAAGGCACTGATGGAGACTAAAACTATGACTAAATTGATTGACATTATCGTCAACGAATAAAGGACGAGACGAAAATAGACTGTGACGAAAATCAAAACAGCAGACGGGAGAGATGCGAGGAATGAGCAAAAGAACCGGCAAAACAGAACAGACTGCATGAGAGAAGAGAACCAATCAGAGCCTGACTTATTGAGACGTGAAGCGAAGGTTTTCAGTTTTTATGAGCTCCCGGGAAGTCGGCATTCGAAGAGGTGATAGGGACTTTAAGCAACAGCCTCTGGTGGAACGGCAACGCCATTCTGGCGTTGTATTGCGCCTGCGCGAATTTAACTGCTACTTTGTGACGTTCTAATTTAACGGTCTACTACGGGAGAACAGCTGATTTGCCAGAGTCGCTACAACGTGAGAAGTTAGGTAAATAAATGTTATGTTTTTAGACTTATTTACATCATACAATATTAAAAACTCCTCATCTGACAAAAGATTGTCATTTAACGCCAAAAGCAATCCTTCTCTTGCTTTTTTAAATTATATATTTTTTTGGATCTCAATAAATGAATTAATGCTGCGTTGCGCTGTTCTGTTTTACCGTTGCTTAGTGACTTTTACGTTCTTGGCTACAGCGGTGTGACGGCAAACTTCCGGTCGCTGTAGCCGTTCCATTCGCAGCTGTTGCTTAAAGTCCCTACTGTCTAAAAGAGCGACAAAATGTCCACAGCTCACTTCACGTTTGACGACGAACAAAACAAAGTGTAAAGCACGCAGAGCGCTCATTCGTGGCAAGAACACAACCAATTTGAAAAGACATTTACAGACGAGCCACCCGGACATTTTCTCAAATGTAATTTCACAACGATGTTCTTTTGTTTATTGAGCTAAGCAAAATTGGAATAGTGCAGTGCGTAGATGTTGTAGCATTAAATATTACGAACTGAAAAGTACTGTAAAATAGCCCCTTCTTCAAATTAGATGCGAGCACAATACTAATACGTAATATCATGATAAATACATTTGATTAATACTAATGTTTAGTATATTTTATAATGTTCTACTTGTTGACAATATCACAAATATTTCTATATTAGTCATGTGAAACATGAATGTTCACATCCTATCATTATACATACAAATCTAGCAATATTGTAGTATTTAAAACATACAATATTGCTAGACAAATGAATACCTTATAAAATCTTGTTACTTTTTTTTATCCACCTAGCTGCCAACTTATTAAATATTTACTTTAAATGTATGCACTTATTGTTCAGCTCAGCTGTAAACTTTAAGGTCCTGGACCTAACTTTATTTTTCTTTTATTGATGGTCAATTGGCAGCTAGTTATTGTTTACATTATCATGACAGTGTTTGTTGCTGCATAAAAGCTTTTGAATCGAAATAAAGACACAGTTGTGTTGAAATAAAGTTGAATTTGTGTTTTATATATTTTGGTAAAGTTTGTTTCCTATACCAGCTGTAAAATATTGTCTAGTAAATCTGTTATTGATTTTAGTCTTATTTTAGTCGACTAAAATACCAAGCAATTTTAGTCGACTAAAATACCAAGCAATTTTAGTCGACTAAAATACCAAGCAATTTTAGTCGACTAAAATAAGACTAAAATTAAAACAAATCAGATGACTAAAACTTGACTAAAACTAAAAAGAATTATAGTCAAAAGACTAAGACTAAAACTAAATTAAAATTTCGTGTCAAAATTAACACTGCAGCCTGGGAATACCAGGTGCTTTAAATTTTTGGATATTTTTCACGAATTATATAATAATCTTGAAAAAAAAAAAAAAAAAGAGACAATGCCCAATCTCTTAATCTTAGCAGGTTAATGTATGGTTAGTACTTGGTTGAAAGACCGCCTAGGAATACCAGGTGCTTAAAGCTTTTGGAATTTTTTCACTTAGTATATAATAAATTTGGCAAAAAATAGAGTCAATGCCCGATCTCTAAATTTTAGCAGGTTTAGGTCTGGTTAGTACTTGGATGAGAGACCGCCTAGGAATACTAGGTGCTTTAAGTTTTTGGGTTTTCTTTCCTACTTATATAATGTACTGGCGAGTAGATTGGCTGATCTTTAAATAGCATTCTCTTTGCAGCAGTCTTCGCTTACGGACATACCAGCCTGGCTATGCCTGATCTCGTCTGATCTCGGAAGTTAAGCAGGTTTGGGCCTGGTTAGTACTTGGATGGGAGACCGCCTGGGAATACCAGGTACTGTAAGCTTTTTTTTTTTTTTTGAAAATTTTTCACTTAGTATATAATAATTTAGCAAAAAATAGAGTCAATGCCCGATCTCTGAATATAAGCAGGTTTGGGCCAGGTTAGTACATTGATGGGAGACTGCCTGGGAATACCAGGTGCTTTAAATTTTTGGATATTTTTCACGAATTATATAATAATCTTGCAAAAAAAAAAACAAAAAAAAAAAGAGACAATGCCCAATCTCTTAATCTTAGCAGGTTAATGTATGGTTAGTACTTGGTTGAAAGACCGCATAGGAATACCAGGTGCTTAAAGCTTTTGGAATTTTTTCACTTAGTATATAATAAATTTGGCAAAAAATAGAGTCAATGCCCGATCTCTGAATATAAGCAGGTTTGGGCCAGGTTAGTACATGGATGGGAGACTGCCTGGGAATACCAGGTGCTTTAAATTTTTTGGATATTTTTCACGAATTATATAATAATCTTGCAAAAAAAAAAAAAAAAAAAAAAAAAAGAGACAATGCCCAATCTCTGAATTTTAGCAGGTTTAGGTATGGTTAGTACTTGGATGAGAGACCGCCTAGGAATACTAGGTGCTTTAAGTTTTTGGGTTTTCTTTCCTACTTATATAATGTACTGGCGAGTAGATTGGCTGATCTTTAAATAGCATTCTCTTTGCAGCAGTCTTCGCTTACGGACATACCAGCCTGGCTATGCCTGATCTCGTCTGATCTCGGAAGCTAAGCAGGTTTGGGCCTGGTTAGTACTTGGATGGGAGACCACCTGGGAATACCAGGTACTGTAAGCTTTTTGGAAATTTTTCACTTAGTATATAATAATTTTGCCAAAAAATAGAGTCAATGCCCGATCTCTGAATATAAGCAGGTTTGGGCCAGGTTAGTACATGGATGGGAGACTGCCTGGGAATACCAGGTGCTTTAAATTTTTGGATATTTTTCACGAATTATATAATAATCTTGCAAAAAAAAAAAAAAAAAGAGACAATGCCCGATCTCTGAATCTTAGCAGGTTAAGGTCTGGTTAGTACTTGAATGAGAGACCGCCAAGGAATACCAGGTGCTTTAAGCTTTTGGAATTTCTTCACTTAGTATATAATAAATTTGGCAAAAAATAGAGTCAATGCCCGATCTCTGAATATAAGCAGGTTTGGGCCAGGTTAGTACATGGATGGGAGACTGCCTGGGAATACCAGGTGCTTTAAATTTTTGGAATTTTTTCACTTAGTATATAATAAATTTGGCAAAAAATAGAGTCAATGCCCGATCTCTGGAATATAAGCAGGTTTGGGCCAGGTTAGTACATGGATGAGAGACTGCCTGGGAATACCAGGTGCTTTTAAATTTTTGGATATTTTTCACGAATTATATAATAATCTTGCAAAAAAAAAAAAAAAAGAGTCAATGCCCGATCTCTGAATCTTAGCAGGTTAAGGTCTGGTTAGTACTTGAATGAGAGACCGCCAAGGAATACCAGGTGCTTTAAGCTTTTTGGAATTTCTTCACTAAGTATATAATAAATTTGGCAAAAAATAGAGTCAATGCCGATCTCTGAATATAAGCAGGTTTGGGCCAGGTTAGTACATGGATGAGAGACTGCCTGGGAATACCAGGTGCTTTAAATTTTTGGATATTTTTCGACGAATTATATAATAATCTTGCAAAAAAAGAAAAAAGAGTCAATGCCAGATCTCTGAATATAAGCAGGGTTTGGGCCAGGTTAGTACATGGATGAGAGACTGCCTGGGAATACCAGGTGCTTTAAATTTTGGATATTTTTCACGAATTATATAATAATCTTGCAAAAACAGAAAAAAAGAGTCAATGCCCGATCTCTGAATTTTAGCAGGTTTAGGTCTAGTTAGTACTTGGATGAGAGGGGACCGCCAAGGAATAGGCAGGTGCTTTTAAGCTTTTGGGTTTTCTTTCGCTACTTATATAAATGTACTGGCGAGTAGATTTGGCTGATCGTTCTTAAATAGCGCTTCTTTATGCAGCAGTCTTCGCTTACGGCCATTACCAGCCTGCAATGGCCCGATCTCGTCTGATCTCGGTAAGTTTAAGCAGTTTGGGCCTGGTTATACTTGTGATGGGAGACCGCCTGGGAAATACCAGGTTTACTGTAAGCTTGTTTTTTTTTTTTTGAAAATTTTTCACTTAGTATATAATAATTTTGCACAAAATAGAGTCAATGCCCGATCTCTGAATGATATTAGCTAGGTTGGGCCACAGTGTTAGTACATTTGATGGAGACTGCCTGGGGAATACCAGGTGCTTTAAATTTTTGGATATTTTTCACGAATTATATAATAATCTTGCAAAAAAAAAAAAAAAAAAAAAAAGAGACAATGCCCAATCTCTTAATCTTAGCAGGTTAATGTATGGTTAGTACTTGGTTGAAAGACCGCATAGGAATACCAGGTGCTTAAAGCTTTTGGAATTTTTTCACTTAGTATATAATAAATTTGGCAAAAAATAGAGTCAATGCCCGATCTCTGAATATAAGCAGGTTTGGGCAGGTTAGTACATGGATGGGACTGCCTGGGAATACCAGGTGCTTTAAATTTTTGGATATTTTTCACGAATTATATAATAATCTTGCAAAAAAAAAAAAAAAAAAACAAAAAAAAAAAGAGACAATGCCCAATCTCTGAATTTT
>NW_020529224.1:0-5000 GCF_003368295.1 Carassius auratus
GAAGTTAAGCAGGTTTGGGCCTGGTTAGTACTTGGATGAGAGACCGCCTGGGAATACCAGGTGCTGTAAGCTTTTTGGAAATTTTTCACTTAGTATATAATAATTTTGCTAAAAAATAGAGTCAATGCCCGATCTCTGAATATAAGCAGGTTTGGGCCAGGTTAGTACATGGATGGGAGACTGCCTGGAATACCAGGTGCTTTAAATTTTTGGAATTTTTTCACTTAGTATTTATAATAAATTTGGCAAAAATAGAGTCAATGCCCAATCTCTAATATAAGCAGGTTTGGGCCAGGTTAGTACATGGATGAGAAGACTGCCTGGGAATACCAGGTGCTTTAAATTTTGGATATTTTTCACAAATTATATAATAATCTTGCAAAAACAAAAAAGAGTCAATGCCCGATCTCTGAATTTTAGCAGGTTTAGGTCTAGTTAGTACTTGGATGGAGACCGCCAAGGAATACAGGTGCTTAAAGCTTTTGGTTTTCTTTCTACTTATATAATGTACTGGCGAGTAGATTGGCTGATCTTTAAATAGCCTTCTCTTTGCAGCAGTCTTCGCTTACGGCCATACCAGCCTGGCAATGCCCGATCTCGTCTGATCTCGGAAGTAAGCAGGTTTGGGCCTGGTTAGTACTTGGATGGGAGACCGCCTGGGAATACCAGGTACTGTATGCCTTTTTGGAAATTTTTCACTTAGTATATAATAATTTGCCAAAAATAGAGTCATGCCCGATCTCTGAATATAGCAGGTTTGGGCCAGGTTAGTACATGGTGGGAGACTGCCTGGGAATACCAGGTGCTTTAAATTTTTGGATATTTTTCACGAATTATATAATAATCTTGCAAAAAAAAAAAAAAAAAAGAGTCAATGCCCGATCTCTGAATCTTAGCAGGTTAAGGTCTGGTTAGTACTTGAATGAGAGACCGCCAAGGAATACCAGTGCTTTAAGCTTTTGGAATTTCTTCACTTAGTATATAATAAATTTGGCAAAAAATAGAGTCAATGCCCGATCTCTGAATATAAGCAGGTTTGGGCCAGGTTAGTACATGGATGGGAGACTGCCTGGGAATACCAGGTGCTTTAAATTTTTGGAATTTTTCACTTAGTATATAATAAATTTGGCAAAAAATAGAGTCAATGCCCGATCTCTGAATATAAGCAGGTTTGGGCCAGGTTAGTACATGGATGAGAGACTGCCTGGGAATACCAGGTGCTTTAAATTTTTGGATATTTTTCACGAATTATATAATAATCTTGCAAAAAAGAAAAAAGAGTCAATGCCCGATCTCTGAATATAAAGCATTTTTGGGCCAGGTAGTACATGGATGGCAGACTGCCTGGGCATACCAGGGTGCTTTAAATTTTTGGATATTTTTTCACGAATTATATAATAATCTTGCAAAAAAAAAAAAAAGAGTCAATGCCCGATCTCTGATCTTAGCAGGTTTAAGGTCTGGTTAGTACTTGGTTGAAAGACCGCCTAGGAATACCAGGTGCTTAAAGCTTTTGGAATTTTTTTCACTTAGTATATAATAAATTTGGCAAAAAATAGAGTCAATGCCCGATCTCTAAATTTAGCAGGTTTAGGTCTGGTTAGTTCTTGGATGAAGAGACCGCCTAGGAATACTAGGTGCTTTAAGCTTTTGGGTTTTCTTTCCTACTTATATAATGTACTGGCGAGTAGACTTGGCTGATCTTTAAATAGCATTCTCTTTGCAGCAGTCTTCGCTTACGGCCATACCAGCCTGGCTATGCCCGATCTCGTCTGATCTCGGAAGCTAAGCAGGTTTGGGCCTGGTTAGTACTTGGATGGAAGACCGCCTGGGAATACCAGGTGCTTTAAGCATTTTGGAAATTTTTGACTTAGTATGTAATAATTTTGCCAAAAATAGAGTCAATGCCCGATCTCTGAATATAAGCAGGTTTGGGCCAGGTTAGTACATGGATGGGAGACAGCCTGGCACTGTTAATTTCGTTGACTAAATATTTTCGTCATTATTTTCGTCACGAATATATTTTTGCTGACGAAAACGAAACGAAAACTAAAATAGAAGGCACTGATGGAGACTAAAACTATGACTAAATTGATTGACATTATCGTCAACGAATAAAGGACGAGACGAAAATAGACTGTGACGAAAATCAAAACAGCAGACGGGAGAGATGCGAGGAATGAGCAAAAGAACCGGCAAAACAGAACAGACTGCATGAGAGAAGAGAACCAATCAGAGCCTGACTTATTGAGACGTGAAGCGAAGGTTTTCAGTTTTTATGAGCTCCCGGGAAGTCGGCATTCGAAGAGGTGATAGGGACTTTAAGCAACAGCCTCTGGTGGAACGGCAACGCCATTCTGGCGTTGTATTGCGCCTGCGCGAATTTAACTGCTACTTTGTGACGTTCTAATTTAACGGTCTACTACGGGAGAACAGCTGATTTGCCAGAGTCGCTACAACGTGAGAAGTTAGGTAAATAATGTTATGTTTTTAGACTTATTTACATCATACAATATTAAAAACTCCTCATCTGACAAAAGATTGTCATTTAACGCCAAAAGCAATCCTTCTCTTGCTTTTTTAAATTATATATTTTTTTGGATCTCAATAAATGAATTAATGCTGCGTTGCGCTGTTCTGTTTTACCGTTGCTTAGTGACTTTTACGTTCTTGGCTACAGCGGTGTGACGGCAAACTTCCGGTCGCTGTAGCCGTTCCATTCGCAGCTGTTGCTTAAAGTCCCTACTGTCTAAAAGAGCGACAAAAATGTCCACAGCTCACTTCACGTTTGACGACGAACAAAACAAAAGTGTAAAGCACGCAGAGCGCTCATTCGTGGCAAGAACACAACCAATTTGAAAAGACATTTACAGACGAGCCACCCGGACATTTTCTCAAATGTAATTTCACAACGATGTTCTTTTGTTTATTGAGCTAAGCAAAATTGGAATAGTGCAGTGCGTAGATGTTGTAGCATTAAATATTACGAACTGAAAAGTACTGTAAAATAGCCCCTTCTTCAAATTAGATGCGAGCACAATACTAATACGTAATATCATGATAAATACATTTGATTAATACTAATGTTTAGTATATTTTATAATGTTCTACTTGTTGACAATATCACAAATATTTCTATATTAGTCATGTGAAACATGAATGTTCACATCCTATCATTATACATACAAATCTAGCAATATTGTAGTATTTAAAACATACAATATTGCTAGACAAATGAATACCTTATAAAATCTTGTTACTTTTTTTATCCACCTAGCTGCCAACTTATTAAATATTTACTTTAAATGTATGCACTTATTGTTCAGCTCAGCTGTAAACTTTAAGGTCCTGGACCTAACTTTATTTTTCTTTTATTGATGGTCAATTGGCAGCTAGTTATTGTTTACATTATCATGACAGTGTTTGTTGCTGCATAAAAGCTTTTGAATCGAAATAAAGACACAGTTGTGTTGAAATAAAGTTGAATTTGTGTTTTATATATTTTGGTAAAGTTTGTTTCCTATACCAGCTGTAAAATATTGTCTAGTAAATCTGTTATTGATTTTAGTCTTATTTTAGTCGACTAAAATACCAAGCAATTTTAGTCGACTAAAATACCAAGCAATTTTAGTCGACTAAAATACCAAGCAATTTTAGTCGACTAAAATAAGACTAAAATTAAAACAAATCAGATGACTAAAACTTGACTAAAACTAAAAAGAATTATAGTCAAAAGACTAAGACTAAAACTAAATTAAAATTTCGTGTCAAAATTAACACTGCAGCCTGGGAATACCAGGTGCTTTAAATTTTTGGATATTTTTCACGAATTATATAATAATCTTGAAAAAAAAAAAAAAAAAGAGACAATGCCCAATCTCTTAATCTTAGCAGGTTAATGTATGGTTAGTACTTGGTTGAAAGACCGCCTAGGAATACCAGGTGCTTAAAGCTTTTGGAATTTTTTCACTTAGTATATAATAAATTTGGCAAAAAATAGAGTCAATGCCCGATCTCTAAATTTTAGCAGGTTTAGGTCTGGTTAGTACTTGGATGAGAGACCGCCTAGGAATACTAGGTGCTTTAAGTTTTTGGGTTTTCTTTCCTACTTATATAATGTACTGGCGAGTAGATTGGCTGATCTTTAAATAGCATTCTCTTTGCAGCAGTCTTCGCTTACGGACATACCAGCCTGGCTATGCCTGATCTCGTCTGATCTCGGAAGTTAAGCAGGTTTGGGCCTGGTTAGTACTTGGATGGGAGACCGCCTGGGAATACCAGGTACTGTAAGCTTTTTTTTTTTTTTGAAAATTTTTCACTTAGTATATAATAATTTAGCAAAAAATAGAGTCAATGCCCGATCTCTGAATATAAGCAGGTTTGGGCCAGGTTAGTACATTGATGGGAGACTGCCTGGGAATACCAGGTGCTTTAAATTTTTGGATATTTTTCACGAATTATATAATAATCTTGCAAAAAAAAAAACAAAAAAAAAAAGAGACAATGCCCAATCTCTTAATCTTAGCAGGTTAATGTATGGTTAGTACTTGGTTGAAAGACCGCATAGGAATACCAGGTGCTTAAAGCTTTTGGAATTTTTTCACTTAGTATATAATAAATTTGGCAAAAAATAGAGTCAATGCCCGATCTCTGAATATAAGCAGGTTTGGGCCAGGTTAGTACATGGATGGGAGACTGCCTGGGAATACCAGGTGCTTTAAATTTTTGGATATTTTTCACGAATTATATAATAATCTTGCAAAAAAAAAAAAAAAAAAAAAAAAAAAGAGACAATGCCCAATCTCTGAATTTTAGCAGGTTTAGGTATGGTTAGTACTTGGATGAGAGACCGCCTAGGAATACTAGGTGCTTTAAGTTTTTGGGTTTTCTTTCCTACTTATATAATGTACTGGCGAGTAGATTGGCTGATCTTTAAATAGCATTCTCTTTGCAGCAGTCTTCGCTTACGGACATACCAGCCTGGCTATGCCTGATCTCGT
>NW_020529224.1:10000-20000 GCF_003368295.1 Carassius auratus
AATAGAGTCAATGCCCAATCTCTGAATATAAGCAGGTTTGGGCCAGGTTAGTACATGGATGAGAGACTGCCTGGGAATACCAGGTGCTTTAAATTTTTGGATATTTTTCACGAATTATATAATAATCTTGCAAAAACAGAAAAAAGAGTCAATGCCCGATCTCTGAATTTTAGCAGGTTTAGGTCTAGTTAGTACTTGGATGAAGAGACCGCCAAGGAATAGCAGGTGCTTTAAGCTTTTGGGTTTTCTTTCCTACTTATATAATGTACTGGCGAGTAGATTGGCTGATCTTTAAATAGCCTTCTCTTTGCAGGCAGTCTTCGCTTACGGCCATACCAGCCTGGCAATGCCCGATCTCGTCTGATCTCGGAAGTTAAGCAGGTTTGGGACTGGTTAGTACTTGGATGGGAGACCGCCTGGGAATACCAGGTACTGTAAGCTTTTTTTTTTTTTTGAAAATTTTTCACTTAGTATATAATAATTTTGCAAAAAATAGAGTCAATGCCCGATCTCTGAATATAAGCAGGTTTGGGCCAGGTTAGTACATTGATGGGAGACTGCCTGGGAATACCAGGTGCCTTTAAATTTTTGGATATTTTTCACGAATTATATAATAATCTTGCAAAAAAAAAAAAAACAAAAAAAAAAGAGACAATGCCCAATCTCTTAATCTTAGCAGGTTAATGTATGGTTAGTACTTGGTTGAAAGACCGCATAGGAATACCAGGTGCTTAAAGCTTTTGGAATTTTTTCACTTAGTATATAATAAATTTGGCAAAAAATAGAGTCAATGCCCGATCTCTGAATATAAGCAGGTTTGGGCCAGGTTAGTACATGGATGGGAGACTGCCTGGGAATACCAGGTGCTTTAAATTTTGGATATTTTTCACGAATTATATAATAATCTTGCAAAAAAAAAAAAAAAAAAAAAAAAAAAAAGAGACAATGCCCAATCTCTGAATTTAGCAGGTTTAGGTATGGTTAGTACTTGGATGAGAGACCGCCTAGGAATACTAGGTGCTTTAAGTTTTTGGGTTTTCTTTCCTACTTATATAATGTACTGGCGAGTAGATTGGCTGATCTTTAAATAGCATTCTCTTTGCAGCAGTCTTCGCTTACGGACATACCAGCCTGGCTATGCCTGAATCTCGTCTGATCTCGGAAGCTTAAGCAGCGTTTGGCCTGGTTAGTACTTGGATGGGAGACCACCTGGGAATACCAGGTACTGTAAGCTTTTTGGAAATTTTTGCACTTAGTATATAATAATTTTGCCAAAAAATAGAGTCAATGCCCGATTCTCTGAATATAAGCAGGTTTGGGCCAGGTTAGTACATGGATGGGAGAACTGCCTGGGGAATACCAGGTGCTTTAAATTTTTGGATATTTTTCACGAATTATATAATAATCTTGCAAAAAAAAAAAAAAAAGAGTCAATGCCCGATCTCTGAATCTTAGCAGGTTAAAGGTCTGGGTTAGTACTAGAATGAGAGACCGCCAAGGAATACCAGGTGCTTTAAGCTTTTGGAATTTCTTCACTTAGTATATAATAAATTTGGCAAAAAATAGAGTCAATGCCCGATCTCTGAATATAAGCAGGGTTTGGGCCAGGTTAGTACATGGATGGGAGACTGCCTGGAATACCAGGTGCTTTAAATTTTTTGGAATTTTTCACTTAGTATATAATAAATTTGGCAAAAAATAGAGTCAATGCCCGATCTCTGAATATAAGCAAGGTTTGGGCCAGGTTAGTACATGGATGAGAGACTGGCCTGGGAATACCAGGTGCTTTAAATTTTTGGATATTTTTCACGAATTATATAATAATCTTGCAAAAAAAGAAAAAAGAGTCAATGCCCGATCTCTGAATATAAGCATTTTTGGGCCAGGTTAGTACATGGATGGCAGACTGCCTGGGAATACCAGGTGCTTTAAATTTTTGGATATTTTTCACGAATTATATAATAATCTTGCAAAAAAAAAAAAAAAAGAGTCAATGCCCGATCTCTGAATCTTAGCAGGTTTAGGTCTGGTTAGTACTTGGTTGAAAGACCGCCTAGGAATACCAGGTGCTTAAAGCTTTTGGAATTTTTTCACTTAGTATATAATAAATTTGGCAAAAAATAGAGTCAATGCCCGATCTCTAAATTTTAGCAGGTTTAGGTCTGGTTAGTTCTTGGATGAGAGACCGCCTAGGAATACTAGGTGCTTTAAGCTTTTGGGTTTTCTTTCCTACTTATATAATGTACTGGCGAGTAGATTGGCTGATCTTTAAATAGCATTCTCTTTGCAGCAGTCTTCGCTTACGGCCATACCAGCCTGGCTATGCCCGATCTCGTCTGATCTCGGAAGCTAAGCAGGTTTGGGCCTGGTTAGTACTTGGATGGGAGACCGCCTGGGAATACCAGGTGCTGTAAGCATTTTGGAAATTTTTGACTTAGTATGTAATAATTTTGCCAAAAAATAGAGTCAATGCCCGATCTCTGAATATAAGCAGGTTTGGGCCAGGTTAGTACATGGATGGGAGACAGCCTGGCACTGTTAATTTCGTTGACTAAATATTTTCGTCATTATTTTTCGTCACGAATATATTTTTGCTGACGAAAACGAAACGAAAACTAAAATAGAAGGCACTGATGGAGACTAAAACTATGACTAAATTGATTGACATTATCGTCAACGAATAAAGGACGAGACGAAAATAGACTGTGACGAAAATCAAAATCAGCAGACGGGAGAGATGCGAGGAATGAGCAAAAGAACCGGCAAAACAGAACAGACTGCATGAGAGAAGAGAACCAATCAGAGCCTGACTTATTGAGACGTGAAGCGAAGGTTTTCAGTTTTTATGAGCTCCCGGGAAGTCGGCATTCGAAGAGGTGATAGGGACTTTAAGCAACAGCCTCTGGTGGAACGGCAACGCCATTCTGGCGTTGTATTGCGCCTGCGCGAATTTAACTGCTACTTTGTGACGTTCTAATTTAACGGTCTACTACGGGAGAACAGCTGATTTGCCAGAGTCGCTACAACGTGAGAAGTTAGGTAAATAAATGTTATGTTTTTAGACTTATTTACATCATACAATATTAAAAACTCCTCATCTGACAAAAGATTGTCATTTAACGCCAAAAGCAATCCTTCTCTTGCTTTTTTAAATTATATATTTTTTTGGATCTCAATAAATGAATTAATGCTGCGTTGCGCTGTTCTGTTTTACCGTTGCTTAGTGACTTTTACGTTCTTGGCTACAGCGGTGTGACGGCAAACTTCCGGTCGCTGTAGCCGTTCCATTCGCAGCTGTTGCTTAAAGTCCCTACTGTCTAAAAGAGCGACAAAATGTCCACAGCTCACTTCACGTTTGACGACGAACAAAACAAAACAAAGTGTAAAGCACGCAGAGCGCTCATTCGTGGCAAGAAACACAACCAATTTGAAAAGACATTTACAGACGAGCCACCCGGACATTTTCTCAAATGTAATTTCACAACGATGTTCTTTTGTTTATTGAGCTAAGCAAAATTGGAATAGTGCAGTGCGTAGATGTTGTAGCATTAAATATTACGAACTGAAAAGTACTGTAAAATAGCCCCTTCTTCAAATTAGATGCGAGCACAATACTAATACGTAATATCATGATAAATACATTTGATTAATACTAATGTTTAGTATATTTTATAATGTTCTACTTGTTGACAATATCACAAATATTTCTATATTAGTCATGTGAAACATGAATGTTCACATCCTATCATTATACATACAAATCTAGCAATATTGTAGTATTTAAAACATACAATATTGCTAGACAAATGAATACCTTATAAAATCTTGTTACTTTTTTTATCCACCTAGCTGCCAACTTATTAAATATTTACTTTAAATGTATGCACTTATTGTTCAGCTCAGCTGTAAACTTTAAGGTCCTGGACCTAACTTTATTTTTCTTTTATTGATGGTCAATTGGCAGCTAGTTATTGTTTACATTATCATGACAGTGTTTGTTGCTGCATAAAAGCTTTTGAATCGAAATAAAGACACAGTTGTGTTGAAATAAAGTTGAATTTGTGTTTTATATATTTTGGTAAAGTTTGTTTCCTATACCAGCTGTAAAATATTGTCTAGTAAATCTGTTATTGATTTTAGTCTTATTTTAGTCGACTAAAATACCAAGCAATTTTAGTCGACTAAAATACCAAGCAATTTTAGTCGACTAAAATACCAAGCAATTTTAGTCGACTAAAATACCAAGCAATTTTAGTCGACTAAAATAAGACTAAAATTAAAACAAATCAGATGACTAAAACTTGACTAAAACTAAAAAGAATTATAGTCAAAAGACTAAGACTAAAACTAAATTAAAATTTCGTGTCAAAATTAACACTGCAGCCTGGGAATACCAGGTGCTTTAAATTTTTGGATATTTTTCACGAATTATATAATAATCTTGAAAAAAAAAAAAAAAAGAGACAATGCCCAATCTCTTAATCTTAGCAGGTTAATGTATGGTTAGTACTTGGTTGAAAGACCGCCTAGGAATACCAGGTGCTTAAAGCTTTTGGAATTTTTTCACTTAGTATATAATAAATTTGGCAAAAAATAGAGTCAATGCCCGATCTCTAAATTTTAGCAGGTTTAGGTCTGGTTAGTACTTGGATGAGAGACCGCCTAGGAATACTAGGTGCTTTAAGTTTTTGGGTTTTCTTTCCTACTTATATAATGTACTGGCGAGTAGATTGGCTGATCTTTAAATAGCATTCTCTTTGCAGCAGTCTTCGCTTACGGACATACCAGCCTGGCTATGCCTGATCTCGTCTGATCTCGGAAGTTAAGCAGGTTTGGGCCTGGTTAGTACTTGGATGGGAGACCGCCTGGGAATACCAGGTACTGTAAGCTTTTTGGAAATTTTTCACTTAGTATATAATAATTTTGCCAAAAAATAGAGTCAATGCCCGATCTCTGAATATAAGCAGGTTTGGGCCAGGTTAGTACATGGATGGGAGACTGCCTGGGAATACCAGGTGCTTTAAATTTTTGGATATTTTTCACGAATTATATAATAATCTTGCAAAAAAAAAAAAAAAAAGAGTCAATGCCCGATCTCTGAATCTTAGCAGGTTAAGGTCTGGTTAGTACTTGAATGAGAGACCGCCAAGGAATACCAGGTGCTTTAAGCTTTTGGAATTTCTTCACTTAGTATATAATAAATTTGGCAAAAAATAGAGTCAATGCCCGATCTCTGAATATAAGCAGGTTTGGGCCAGGTTAGTACATGGATGGGAGACTGCCTGGGAATACCAGGTGCTTTAAATTTTTGGAATTTTTTCACTTAGTATATAATAAATTTGGCAAAAAATAGAGTCAATGCCCGATCTCTGAATATAAGCAGGTTTGGGCCAGGTTAGTACATGGATGAGAGACTGCCTGGGAATACCAGGTGCTTTAAATTTTTGGATATTTTTCACGAATTATATAATAATCTTGCAAAAAAAAAAAAAAAAAAGAGTCAATGCCCGATCTCTGAATCTTAGCAGGTTAAGGTCTGGTTAGTACTTGAATGAGAGACCGCCAAGGAATACCAGGTGCTTTAAGCTTTTGGAATTTCTTCACTAAGTATATAATAATTTGGCAAAAAATAGAGTCAATGCCCGATCTCTGAATATAAGCAGGTTTGGGCCAGGTTAGTACATGGATGGGAGACTGCCTGGGAATACCAGGTGCTTTAAATTTTTGGAATTTTTTCACTTAGTATATAATAAATTTGGCAAAAAATAGAGTCAATGCCCAATCTCTGAATATAAGCAGGTTTGGGCCAGGTTAGTACATGGATGAGAGACTGCCTGGGAATACCAGGTGCTTTAAATTTTTGGATATTTTTCACGAATTATATAATAATCTTGCAAAAACAGAAAAAAGAGTCAATGCCCGATCTCTGAATTTTAGCAGGTTTAGGTCTAGTTAGTACTTGGATGAGAGACCGCCAAGGAATAGCAGGTGCTTTAAGCTTTTGGGTTTTCTTTCCTACTTATATAATGTACTGGCGAGTAGATTGGCTGATCTTTAAATAGCCTTCTCTTTGCAGCAGTCTTCGCTTACGGCCATACCAGCCTGGCAATGCCCGATCTCGTCTGATCTCGGAAGTTAAGCAGGTTTGGGCCTGGTTAGTACTTGGATGGGAGACCGCCTGGGAATACCAGGTACTGTAAGCTTTTTTTTTTTTTGAAAATTTTTCACTTAGTATATAATAATTTTGCAAAAAATAGAGTCAATGCCCGATCTCTGAATATAAGCAGGTTTGGGCCAGGTTAGTACATTGATGGGAGACTGCCTGGGAATACCAGGTGCTTTAAATTTTTGGATATTTTTCACGAATTATATAATAATCTTGCAAAAAAAAAAAACAAAAAAAAAGAGACAATGCCCAATCTCTTAATCTTAGCAGGTTAATGTATGGTTAGTACTTGGTTGAAAGACCGCATAGGAATACCAGGTGCTTAAAGCTTTTGGAATTTTTTCACTTAGTATATAATAAATTTGGCAAAAAAATAGAGTCAATGCCCGATCTCTGAATATAAGCAGGTTTGGGCCAGGTTAGTACATGGATGGGAGACTGCCTGGGAATACCAGGTGCTTTAAATTTTTGGATATTTTTCACGAATTATATAATAATCTTGCAAAAAAAAAAAAAAAAAGAGACAATGCCCAATCTCTGAATTTTAGCAGGTTTAGGTATGGTTAGTACTTGAATGAGAGACCGCCAAGGAATACCAGGTGCTTTAAGCTTTTGGGTTTTCTTTCCTACTTATATAATGTACTGGCGAGTAGATTGGCTGATCTTTATATAGCCTTCTCTTTGCAGCAGTCTTCGCTTACGGCCATACCAACCTGAGGGCGCTAGAGAGCTAGTGTGAAACAGGAAGTGAGGTGGCTATAGAAGGGTGAAGAAGGTTCACCCAAAATTGTTTGGTGTGTTTTTGTTTTTTGGTTATTTGAGTCTTAATAATTGTTTTTTGTTTAAATTTTTGGGTTATTGTTATTACTTGTCCTCCCAACAGCATAGCTGTTTGGGAGGGATCATTTTATTTTTATTTTTTTTGTTTGTTTTTTGTTTTCCTTATTTTTGAAAAATGGACGGAACTACGGCAACAGACACGGACTTGGCACGAGGAACACGGCGGCAAATGGCAAACGGACTGGAAAAAACTCAACGAGAAAAGGATGGGCCTGAAAGGAGATATAAAAGAACCTACACCAAAGAAGCTACAGTAGTAGTGGATTTGACTGAAGTGCATGAAGGTAAAGCTGAAGACATAATACAAGCGCTGAAAGATAAGTTGGATGTGACAAAAATATTGGCTGTAAGACCCAAAATGATGAAGGAGTACGAAATTACGTTTGAAAAGGAAGAAGATATTGAAAATCTGAACGAAGGATTGATGATTAAAGGAAAACTATGTGAAATTAAAAAATTGAATAACAGAGAATTTGTTGTCTCGTTCATGCATTTGCCCGCTTACCTGGATGATGCAGAGATTCTACAGAAGCTGGAGGGATGGGGGGTTACTCCTGTCTCTCAGATAAGAAGAAGATTTTATACCGGCACCAACATAGAAGATGGAACGAGGTTCCTTAAGGTACAGTTCCCAAAAGAAGTGGTCTCCTTGCCCTACAGTACTCGAATTGAAATGGAGGATGGTCCTCAGTACTATAGAGTGATACATAGCAAGCAGGTGAAAACCTGCAGGTTGTGTATGAGCCCTGATCATGTGATGAAGGACTGTCCAGACTTTAAATGTTACAAATGCTCGGAAACAGGCCACTTCGCGAGGGACTGTAAGGTGGTGAGGTGTCCAGAATGCAATTGTGTACTGGACAAATGCGAGTGCTGGTATGGAGACCAGCACAATGAAGAAGAGAGGGGGAGTGGGCAGATGCATGAGACAGACAATGAAGAGGAGCAAAGGGAAGACACCGGATCAAGGCAAAGAGAGGACAATGTAAGCAAGGACAATGACAATGAGATTGAAAAGACTGAGTTAACACAGGACATTGTGGAAATGGAGGTGCAGATGGAGTTTAATGCAGTTGGACAAGCAGAAACAGAGGAGCCAGAAGAGACTGAATGGATAGGTGAGACGGAAAGAAAAGACAAAGACAGTGAAAACCTGGGCGGAGACAGCACTGCAGGAACATCCAATAAAAGAAGAAGAAAAGTTAAGGTAATACCCAATTTGGAGAAAGCTAAAAATAAAATGTGTAAACAAAGTAATGAGGTGAAACAAGACTGTGGAAGAAGTGCAAAAGAGGGGGAGGAAATAGGATAACAAAATTATGATGCTAAAGTTTGTACTTTTATCTTTTTTAATTGTGTTGAAAATTGTTACTTTTAATGCAAGAGGGTTAATGAATGGTGTGAAATTTGAAAAAGTCAAGGAACTGTGCAGGGATGAAGATGTGATTTTATTGCAAGAAACAAATTGGAAAGAGAGTGTAATGGAGGATTTTAAAAAAAGATGGGAAGGGGAATTATTTTTTAATAATGCGGGAGGAAAAATAGGAGGAGGAGTTGCGATGTTAATAAGAAAAGATAGAGGTATCAGGTCAAAGCAAATGTATAATGACACAAAAGGAAAATGCATGGCTGTAGAAATTAAGATGGATGAAGATGATTTTATTTTAGTAAACGTACATGCTCCAAATGAAGAAATAGAAAAGAAAAAATATTTTAATATAATAGCTGAGTTAATGGAAAAATGGAAGAGGGTAATAATTGCGGGGGATTTTAACACTGTTTTTAGTAAAATGGATATGGCTAACGGAATGGTTTTTAAATCGGATGGGGGAAGAAAGGAGTTAATGTCATTGATGGGAGAGTATAACATGATTGATGTGTGGAGAGAAAGAAATGGGAAAAAGAGGGAATTTACAAGAAGACAGCTGGTAGGGAATTTTATGTGTCAAACTAGGATAGACTACTTTTTATGTACTAGGAATTTGGAATGTTTTATTGATGGAGTGTTTTATAAAGAAACGACCTTAAGTGATCACAAAATGGTGCAAATGAGAATGGATTTTAAAAAGGAAATGAGGGGACCAGGGGTATGGATTTTAAACACTGAAGTTTTAAAGGAAGAAAGTTTTAAAAAAGAGATAGAAAATAAATTTGATGAGGGGAAAAAAGACTTGATGTACATAGAGGATAAAAGGCAATGGTGGGAAAACATGAAATATGACATAAAGAAATATGTAATGAATTACTGTAAATTGTTACAAAAGGTAAAAAGAACAAAGGAACAAGAAATAAGAAAGACGTTAAGAGAGGAGTTGAATAAAAATGAAGTTAACGTGCCAAGAGTAATTGAAGTGGAGGAAAAGTTGAGGAAAATAGAAGAAGGGAAATATAAAGGGGCGACGTTAAGAAGTAAAGCTAAGTATACAGTAGAAGGGGAGAAATGTAGTAGATTCTTTTTTAACCTTGAGAAAAGCAGGGCGAAGGCGGGAATAATTAAAGAACTTAGGAATAAGGAAGGACAAGCTGTTTTAAGCACGGAAGGGATTTTAAAGGAAATAAGCACATATTATGAAGAACTTTTTAGATCAGAGGAAGGGGATGAGGAAAAAAGGAACATTTTGTTACAACAGATAACACAAAAAGTCGGTGAGGGGGATAAGAAGGAATGTGATAGGGGAATAACAACTGAGGAAATTATACAAGCAATAAATCAGCTAAGTGTGAAGAAAAGCCCAGGAATAGATGGTATTGGAAGTGAGTTTTATAAGGTTTTTAAAGAAAAAGTAAGCCCGATTTTAAAAGAAGTCTATGAAGAGGTTTTTAAAAAAGAAAGGATACACCCAAGAATGGGCTTAGGCTTAATGAAAATAATCTACAAGAGAAAAGGAGACAAGGCAGAACTGAGAAATTTTAGGCCCATTACAATGTTAAACACAGATTTTAAAATTTTAGCCAGGGTTTTAGCGAACAGATTAAAAAATATCATGCCAAACA
>NW_020529224.1:25000-44545 GCF_003368295.1 Carassius auratus
AGCAGTCTTCGCTTACGGCCATACCAGCCTGGCAATGCCCGATCTCGTCTGATCTCGGAAGTTAAGCAGGTTTGGGCCTGGTTAGTACTTGGATGGGAGACCGCCTGGGAATACCAGGTACTGTAAGCTTTTTGGAAATTTTTCACTTAGTATATAATAATTTTGCCAAAAAATAGAGTCAATGCCCGATCTCTGAATATAAGCAGGTTTGGGCCAGGTTAGTACATGGATGGGAGACTGCCTGGGAATACCAGGTGCTTTAAATTTTTGGATATTTTTCACGAATTATATAATAATCTTGCAAAAAAAAAAAAAAAAGAGTCAATGCCCGATCTCTGAATCTTTGCAGGTTTAGGTCTGGTTAGTACTTGGTTGAAAGACCGCCTAGGAATACCAGGTGCTTAAAGCTTTTGGAATTTTTTCACTTAGTATATAATAAATTTGGCAAAAAATAGAGTCAATGCCCGATCTCTAAATTTTAGCAGGTTTAGGTCTGGTTAGTTCTTGGATGAGAGACCGCCTAGGAATACTAGGTGCTTTAAGCTTTTGGGTTTTCTTTCCTACTTATATAATGTACTGGCGAGTAGATTGGCTGATCTTTAAATAGCATTCTCTTTGCAGCAGTCTTCGCTTACGGCCATACCAGCCTGGCTATGCCCGATCTCGTCTGATCTCGGAAGCTAAGCAGGTTTGGGCCTGGTTAGTACTTGGATGGGAGACCGCCTGGGAATACCAGGTGCTGTAAGCATTTTGGAAATTTTTGACTTAGTATGTAATAATTTTGCCAAAAAATAGAGTCAATGCCCGATCTCTGAATATAAGCAGGTTTGGGCCAGGTTAGTACATGGATGGGAGACAGCCTGGCAGTGTTAATTTCGTTGACTAAATATTTTCGTCATTATTTTCGTCACGAATATATTTTTGCTGACGAAAACGAAACGAAAACTAAAATAGAAGGCACTGATGGAGACTAAAACTATGACTAAATTGATTGACATTATCGTCAACGAATAAAGGACGAGACGAAAATAGACTGTGACGAAAATCAAATCAGCAGACGGGAGAGATGCGAGGAATGAGCAAAAGAACCGGCAAAACAGAACAGACTGCATGAGAGAAGAGAACCAATCAGAGCCTGACTTATTGAGACGTGAAGCGAAGGTTTTCAGTTTTTATGAGCTCCCGGGAAGTCGGCATTCGAAGAGGTGATAGGGACTTTAAGCAACAGCCTCTGGTGGAACGGCAACGCCATTCTGGCGTTGTATTGCGCCTGCGCGAATTTAACTGCTACTTTGTGACGTTCTAATTTAACGGTCTACTACGGGAGAACAGCTGATTTGCCAGAGTCGCTACAACGTGAGAAGTTAGGTAAATAAATGTTATGTTTTTAGACTTATTTACATCATACAATATTAAAAACTCCTCATCTGACAAAAGATTGTCATTTAACGCCAAAAGCAATCCTTCTCTTGCTTTTTTAAATTATATATTTTTTTGGATCTTAATAAATGAATTAATGCTGCGTTGCGCTGTTCTGTTTTACCGTTGCTTAGTGACTTTTACGTTCTTGGCTACAGCGGTGTGACGGCAAACTTCCGGTCGCTGTAGCCGTTCCATTCGCAGCTGTTGCTTAAAGTCCCTACTGTCTAAAAGAGCGACAAAATGTCCACAGCTCACTTCACGTTTGACGACGAACAAAACAAAACAAAGTGTAAAGCACGCAGAGCGCTCATTCGTGGCAAGAACACAACCAATTTGAAAAGACATTTACAGACGAGCCACCCGGACATTTTCTCAAATGTAATTTCACAACGATGTTCTTTTGTTTATTGAGCTAAGCAAAATTGGAATAGTGCAGTGCGTAGATGTTGTAGCATTAAATATTACGAACTGAAAAGTACTGTAAAATAGCCCCTTCTTCAAATTAGATGCGAGCACAATACTAATACGTAATATCATGATAAATACATTTGATTAATACTAATGTTTAGTATATTTTATAATGTTCTACTTGTTGACAATATCACAAATATTTCTATATTAGTCATGTGAAACATGAATGTTCACATCCTATCATTATACATACAAATCTAGCAATATTGTAGTATTTAAAACATACAATATTGCTAGACAAATGAATACCTTATAAAATCTTGTTACTTTTTTTATCCACCTAGCTGCCAACTTATTAAATATTTACTTTAAATGTATGCACTTATTGTTCAGCTCAGCTGTAAACTTTAAGGTCCTGGACCTAACTTTATTTTTCTTTTATTGATGGTCAATTGGCAGCTAGTTATTGTTTACATTATCATGACAGTGTTTGTTGCTGCATAAAAGCTTTTGAATCGAAATAAAGACACAGTTGTGTTGAAATAAAGTTGAATTTGTGTTTTATATATTTTGGTAAAGTTTGTTTCCTATACCAGCTGTAAAATATTGTCTAGTAAATCTGTTATTGATTTTAGTCTTATGTTAGTCGACTAAAATACCAAGCAATTTTAGTCGACTAAAATACCAAGCAATTTTAGTCGACTAAAATACCAAGCAATTTTAGTCGACTAAAATACCAAGCAATTTTAGTCGACTAAAATAAGACTAAAATTAAAACAAATCAGATGACTAAAACTTGACTAAAACTAAAAAGAATTATAGTCAAAAGACTAAGACTAAAACTAAATTAAAATTTCGTGTCAAAATTAACACTGCAGCCTGGGAATACCAGGTGCTTTAAATTTTTGGATATTTTTCACGAATTATATAATAATCTTGAAAAAAAAAAAAAAAAAAAAAAAAAGAGACAATGCCCAATCTCTTAATCTTAGCAGGTTAATGTATGGTTAGTACTTGGTTGAAAGACCGCCTAGGAATACCAGGTGCTTAAAGCTTTTGGAATTTTTTCACTTAGTATATAATAAATTTGGCAAAAAATAGAGTCAATGCCCGATCTCTAAATTTTAGCAGGTTTAGGTCTGGTTAGTACTTGGATGAGAGACCGCCTAGGAATACTAGGTGCTTTAAGTTTTTGGGTTTTCTTTCCTACTTATATAATGTACTGGCGAGTAGATTGGCTGATCTTTAAATAGCATTCTCTTTGCAGCAGTCTTCGCTTACGGACATACCAGCCTGGCTATGCCTGATCTCGTCTGATCTCGGAAGCTAAGCAGGTTTGGGCCTGGTTAGTACTTGGATGGGAGACCGCCTGGGAATACCAGGTACTGTAAGCTTTTTGGAAATTTTTCACTTAGTATATAATAATTTTGCTAAAAAATAGAGTCAATGCCCGATCTCTGAATATAAGCAGGTTTGGGCCAGGTTAGTACATGGATGGGAGACTGCCTGGGAATAACAGGTGCTTTAAATTTTTGGATATTTTTCACTAATTATATAATAATCTTGCAAAAAAAAAAAAAAAAAGAGTCAATGCCCGATCTCTGAATCTTAGCAGGTTAAGGTCTGGTTAGTACTTGAATGAGAGACCGCCAAGGAATACCAGGTGCTTTAAGCTTTTGGAATTTCTTCACTTAGTATATAATAAATTTGGCAAAAAATAGAGTCAATGCCCGATCTCTGAATATAAGCAGGTTTGGGCCAGGTTAGTACATGGATGGGAGACTGCCTGGGAATATCAGGTGCTTTAAATTTTTGGATATTTTTCACAAATTATATAATAATCTTGCAAAAAAAGAAAAAAGAGTCAATGCCGATCTCTGAATTTTAGCAGGTTTAGGTCTATTTAGTACTTGGATGAGAGACCGCCAAGGAATACCAGGTGCTTTAAATTTTTGGATATTTTTCACGAATTATATAATAATCTTGCAAAAAAAAAAAAAAAAGAGACAATGCCCAATCTCTTAATCTTAGCAGGTTAATGTATGGTTAGTACTTGGTTGAAAGACCGCCTAGGAATACCAGGTGCTTAAAGCTTTTGGAATTTTTTCACTTAGTATATAATAAATTTGGCAAAAAATAGAGTCAATGCCCGATCTCTAAATTTTAGCAGGTTTAGGTCTGGTTAGTACTTGGATGAGAGACCGCCTAGGAATACTAGGTGCTTTAAGTTTTTGGGTTTTCTTTCCTACTTATATAATGTACTGGCGAGTAGATTGGCTGATCTTTAAATAGCATTCTCTTTGCAGCAGTCTTCGCTTACGGACATACCAGCCTGGCTATGCCTGATCTCGTCTGATCTCGGAAGCTAAGCAGGTTTGGGCCTGGTTAGTACTTGGATGGGAGACCGCCTGGGAATACCAGGTACTGTAAGCTTTTTGGAAATTTTTCACTTAGTATATAATAATTTTGCCAAAAAATAGAGTCAATGCCCGATCTCTGAATATAAGCAGGTTTGGGCCAGGTTAGTACATGGATGGGAGACTGCCTGGGAATACCAGGTGCTTTAAATTTTTGGATATTTTTCACGAATTATATAATAATCTTGCAAAAAAAGAAAAAAGAGTCAATGCCCGATCTCTGAATTTTAGCAGGTTTAGGTCTAGTTAGTACTTGGATGAGAGACCGCCAAGGAATAGCAGGTGCTTTAAGTTTTTGGGTTTTCTTTCCTACTTATATAATGTACTGGCGAGTAGATTGGCGGATCTTTAAATAGCCTTCTCTTTGCAGCAGTCTTCGCTTACGGCCATACCAGCCTGGCTATGCCCGATCTCGTCTGATCTCGGAAGTTAAGCAGGTTTGGGCCTGGTTAGTACTTGGATGGGAGACCGCCTGGGAATACCAGGTACTGTAAGCTTTTTGGAAATTTTTCACTTAGTATATAATAATTTTGCCAAAAAATAGAGTCAATGCCCGATCTCTGAATATAAGCAGGTTTGGGCCAGGTTAGTACATGGATGGGAGACTGCCTGGGAATACCAGGTGCTTTAAATTTTTGGATATTTTTCACGAATTATATAATAATCTTGCAAAAAAAAAAAAAAAAGAGTCAATGCCCGATCTCTGAATCTTAGCAGGTTAAGGTCTGGTTAGTACTAGAATGAGAGACCGCCAAGGAATACCAGGTGCTTTAAGCTTTTGGAATTTCTTCACTTAGTATATAATAAATTTGGCAAAAAATAGAGTCAATGCCCGATCTCTGAATATAAGCAGGTTTGGGCCAGGTTAGTACATGGATGGGAGACTGCCTGGGAATACCAGGTGCTTTAAATTTTTGGAATTTTTTCACTTAGTATATAATAAATTTGGCAAAAAATAGAGTCAATGCCCGATCTCTGAATATAAGCAGGTTTGGGCCAGGTTAGTACATGGATGAGAGACTGCCTGGGAATACCAGGTGCTTTAAATTTTTGGATATTTTTCACGAATTATATAATAATCTTGCAAAAAAAGAAAAAAGAGTCAATGCCCGATCTCTGAATATAAGCATTTTTGGGCCAGGTTAGTACATGGATGGCAGACTGCCTGGGAATACCAGGTGCTTTAAATTTTTGGATATTTTTCACGAATTATATAATAATCTTGCAAAAAAAAAAAAAAAGAGTCAATGCCCGATCTCTGAATCTTAGCAGGTTTAGGTCTGGTTAGTACTTGGTTGAAAGACCGCCTAGGAATACCAGGTGCTTAAAGCTTTTGGAATTTTTTCACTTAGTATATAATAAATTTGGCAAAAAATAGAGTCAATGCCCGATCTCTAAATTTTAGCAGGTTTAGGTCTGCTTAGTTCTTGGATGAGAGACCGCCTAGGAATACTAGGTGCTTTAAGCTTTTGGGTTTTCTTTCCTACTTATATAATGTACTGGCGAGTAGATTGGCTGATCTTTAAATAGCATTCTCTTTGCAGCAGTCTTCGCTTACGGCCATACCAGCCTGGCTATGCCCGATCTCGTCTGATCTCGGAAGCTAAGCAGGTTTGGGCCTGGTTAGTACTTGGATGGGAGACCGCCTGGGAATACCAGGTGCTGTAAGCATTTTGGAAATTTTTGACTTAGTATGTAATAATTTTGCCAAAAAATAGAGTCAATGCCCGATCTCTGAATATAAGCAGGTTTGGGCCAGGTTAGTACATGGATGGGAGACAGCCTGGCACTGTTAATTTCGTTGACTAAATATTTTCGTCATTATTTTCGTCACGAATATATTTTTGCTGACGAAAACGAAACGAAAACTAAAATAGAAGGCACTGATGGAGACTAAAACTATGACTAAATTGATTGACATTATCGTCAACGAATAAAGGACGAGACGAAAATAGACTGTGACGAAAATCAAATCAGCAGACGGGAGAGATGCGAGGAATGAGCAAAAGAACCGGCAAAACAGAACAGACTGCATGAGAGAAGAGAACCAATCAGAGCCTGACTTATTGAGACGTGAAGCGAAGGTTTTCAGTTTTTATGAGCTCCCGGGAAGTCGGCATTCGAAGAGGTGATAGGGACTTTAAGCAACAGCCTCTGGTGGAACGGCAACGCCATTCTGGCGTTGTATTGCGCCTGCGCGAATTTAACTGCTACTTTGTGACGTTCTAATTTAACGGTCTACTACGGGAGAACAGCTGATTTGCCAGAGTCGCTACAACGTGAGAAGTTAGGTAAATAAATGTTATGTTTTTAGACTTATTTACATCATACAATATTAAAAACTCCTCATCTGACAAAAGATTGTCATTTAACGCCAAAAGCAATCCTTCTCTTGCTTTTTTAAATTATATATTTTTTTGGATCTCAATAAATGAATTAATGCTGCGTTGCGCTGTTCTGTTTTACCGTTGCTTAGTGACTTTTACGTTCTTGGCTACAGCGGTGTGACGGCAAACTTCCGGTCGCTGTAGCCGTTCCATTCGCAGCTGTTGCTTAAAGTCCCTACTGTCTAAAAGAGCGACAAAATGTCCACAGCTCACTTCACGTTTGACGACGAACAAAACAAAACAAAGTGTAAAGCACGCAGAGCGCTCATTCGTGGCAAGAACACAACCAATTTGAAAAGACATTTACAGACGAGCCACCCGGACATTTTCTCAAATGTAATTTCACAACGATGTTCTTTTGTTTATTGAGCTAAGCAAAATTGGAATAGTGCAGTGCGTAGATGTTGTAGCATTAAATATTACGAACTGAAAAGTACTGTAAAATAGCCCCTTCTTCAAATTAGATGCGAGCACAATACTAATACGTAATATCATGATAAATACATTTGATTAATACTAATGTTTAGTATATTTTATAATGTTCTACTTGTTGACAATATCACAAATATTTCTATATTAGTCATGTGAAACATGAATGTTCACATCCTATCATTATACATACAAATCTAGCAATATTGTAGTATTTAAAACATACAATATTGCTAGACAAATGAATACCTTATAAAATCTTGTTACTTTTTTTATCCACCTAGCTGCCAACTTATTAAATATTTACTTTAAATGTATGCACTTATTGTTCAGCTCAGCTGTAAACTTTAAGGTCCTGGACCTAACTTTATTTTTCTTTTATTGATGGTCAATTGGCAGCTAGTTATTGTTTACATTATCATGACAGTGTTTGTTGCTGCATAAAAGCTTTTGAATCGAAATAAAGACACAGTTGTGTTGAAATAAAGTTGAATTTGTGTTTTATATATTTTGGTAAAGTTTGTTTCCTATACCAGCTGTAAAATATTGTCTAGTAAATCTGTTATTGATTTTAGTCTTATTTTAGTCGACTAAAATACCAAGCAATTTTAGTCGACTAAAATACCAAGCAATTTTAGTCGACTAAAATACCAAGCAATTTTAGTCGACTAAAATACCAAGCAATTTTAGTCGACTAAAATAAGACTAAAATTAAAACAAATCAGATGACTAAAACTTGACTAAAACTAAAAAGAATTATAGTCAAAAGACTAAGACTAAAACTAAATTAAAATTTCGTGTCAAAATTAACACTGCAGCCTGGGAATACCAGGTGCTTTAAATTTTTGGATATTTTTCACGAATTATATAATAATCTTGAAAAAAAAAAAAAAAAGAGACAATGCCCAATCTCTTAATCTTAGCAGGTTAATGTATGGTTAGTACTTGGTTGAAAGACCGCCTAGGAATACCAGGTGCTTAAAGCTTTTGGAATTTTTTCACTTAGTATATAATAAATTTGGCAAAAAATAGAGTCAATGCCCGATCTCTAAATTTTAGCAGCTTTAGGTCTGGTTAGTACTTGGATGAGAGACCGCCTAGGAATACTAGGTGCTTTAAGTTTTTGGGTTTTCTTTCCTACTTATATAATGTACTGGCGAGTAGATTGGCTGATCTTTAAATAGCATTCTCTTTGCAGCAGTCTTCGCTTACGGACATACCAGCCTGGCTATGCCTGATCTCGTCTGATCTCGGAAGTTAAGCAGGTTTGGGCCTGGTTAGTACTTGGATGGGAGACCGCCTGGGAATACCAGGTACTGTAAGCTTTTTGGAAATTTTTCACTTAGTATATAATAATTTTGCCAAAAAATAGAGTCAATGCCCGATCTCTGAATATAAGCAGGTTTGGGCCAGGTTAGTACATGGATGGGAGACTGCCTGGGAATACCAGGTGCTTTAAATTTTTGGATATTTTTCACGAATTATATAATAATCTTGCAAAAAAAAAAAAAAAAGAGTCAATGCCCGATCTCTGAATCTTAGCAGGTTAAGGTCTGGTTAGTACTTGAATGAGAGACCGCCAAGGAATACCAGGTGCTTTAAGCTTTTGGAATTTCTTCACTTAGTATATAATAAATTTGGCAAAAAATAGAGTCAATGCCCGATCTCTGAATATAAGCAGGTTTGGGCCAGGTTAGTACATGGATGGGAGACTGCCAGGGAATACCAGGTGCTTTAAATTTTTGGAATTTTTTCACTTAGTATATAATAAATTTGGCAAAAAATAGAGTCAATGCCCGATCTCTGAATATAAGCAGGTTTGGGCCAGGTTAGTACATGGATGAGAGACTGCCTGGGAATACCAGGTGCTTTAAATTTTTGGATATTTTTCACGAATTATATAATAATCTTGCAAAAAAAAAAAAAAAAAAGAGTCAATGCCCGATCTCTGAATCTTAGCAGGTTAAGGTCTGGTTAGTACTTGAATGAGAGACCGCCAAGGAATACCAGGTGCTTTAAGCTTTTGGAATTTCTTCACTAAGTATATAATAAATTTGGCAAAAAATAGAGTCAATGCCCGATCTCTGAATATAAGCAGGTTTGGGCCAGGTTAGTACATGGATGGGAGACTGCCTGGGAATACCAGGTGCTTTAAATTTTTGGAATTTTTTCACTTAGTATATAATAAATTTGGCAAAAAATAGAGTCAATGCCCAATCTCTGAATATAAGCAGGTTTGGGCCAGGTTAGTACATGGATGAGAGACTGCCTGGGAATACCAGGTGCTTTAAATTTTTGGATATTTTTCACGAATTATATAATAATCTTGCAAAAACAGAAAAAAGAGTCAATGCCCGATCTCTGAATTTTAGCAGGTTTAGGTCTAGTTAGTACTTGGATGAGAGACCGCCAAGGAATAGCAGGTGCTTTAAGCTTTTGGGTTTTCTTTCCTACTTATATAATGTACTGGCGAGTAGATTGGCTGATCTTTAAATAGCCTTCTCTTTGCAGCAGTCTTCGCTTACGGCCATACCAGCCTGGCAATGCCCGATCTCGTCTGATCTCGGAAGTTAAGCAGGTTTGGGCCTGGTTAGTACTTGGATGGGAGACCGCCTGGGAATACCAGGTACTGTAAGCTTTTTTTTTTTTTGAAAATTTTTCACTTAGTATATAATAATTTTGCAAAAAATAGAGTCAATGCCCGATCTCTGAATATAAGCAGGTTTGGGCCAGGTTAGTACATTGATGGGAGACTGCCTGGGAATACCAGGTGCTTTAAATTTTTGGATATTTTTCACGAATTATATAATAATCTTGCAAAAAAAAAAAAAACAAAAAAAAAGAGACAATGCCCAATCTCTTAATCTTAGCAGGTTAATGTATGGTTAGTACTTGGTTGAAAGACCGCATAGGAATACCAGGTGCTTAAAGCTTTTGGAATTTTTTCACTTAGTATATAATAAATTTGGCAAAAAATAGAGTCAATGCCCGATCTCTGAATATAAGCAGGTTTGGGCCAGGTTAGTACATGGATGGGAGACTGCCTGGGAATACCAGGTGCTTTAAATTTTTGGATATTTTTCACGAATTATATAATAATCTTGCAAAAAAAAAAAAAAAAAAGAGACAATGCCCAATCTCTGAATTTTAGCAGGTTTAGGTATGGTTAGTACTTGGATGAGAGACCGCCTAGGAATACTAGGTGCTTTAAGTTTTTGGGTTTTCTTTCCTACTTATATAATGTACTGGCGAGTAGATTGGCTGATCTTTAAATAGCATTCTCTTTGCAGCAGTCTTCGCTTACGGACATACCAGCCTGGCTATGCCTGATCTCGTCTGATCTCGGAAGCTAAGCAGGTTTGGGCCTGGTTAGTACTTGGATGGGAGACCACCTGGGAATACCAGGTACTGTAAGCTTTTTGGAAATTTTTCACTTAGTATATAATAATTTTGCCAAAAAATAGAGTCAATGCCCGATCTCTGAATATAAGCAGGTTTGGGCCAGGTTAGTACATGGATGGGAGACTGCCTGGGAATACCAGGTGCTTTAAATTTTTGGATATTTTTCACGAATTATATAATAATCTTGCAAAAAAAAAAAAAAAAAAAAAAAAGAGTCAATGCCCGATCTCTGAATCTTAACAGGTTAAGGTCTCGTTAGTACTTGAATGAGAGACCGCCAAGGAATACCAGGTGCTTTAAGCTTTTGGAATTTCTTCACTTAGTATATAATAAATTTGGCAAAAAATAGAGTCAATGCCCGATCTCTGAATATAAGCAGGTTTGGGCCAGGTTAGTACATGGATGGGAGACTGCCTGGGAATACCAGGTGCTTTACATTTTTGGAATTTTTTCACTTAGTATATAATAAATTTGGCAAAAAATAGAGTCAATGCCCGATCTCTGAATATAAGCAGGTTTGGGCCAGGTTAGTACATGGATGAGAGACTGCCTGGGAATACCAGGTGCTTTAAATTTTTGGATATTTTTCACGAATTATATAATAATCTTGCAAAAAAAGAAAAAAGAGTCAATGCCCGATCTCTGAATATAAGCAGGTTTGGGCCAGGTTAGTACATGGATGGGAGACTGCCTGGGAATACCAGGTGCTTTAAATTTTTGGATATTTTTCACGAATTATATAATAATCTTGCAAAAAAAAAAAAAAAAAGAGTCAATGCCCGATCTCTGAATCTTAGCAGGTTAAGGTCTGGTTAGTACTAGAATGAGAGACCGCCAAGGAATACCAGGTGCTTTAAGCTTTTGGAATTTCTTCACTTAGTATATAATAAATTTGGCAAAAAATAGAGTCAATGCCCGATCTCTGAATATAAGCAGGTTTGGGCCAGGTTAGTACATGGATGGGAGACTCCCTGGGAATACCAGGTGCTTTAAATTTTTGGAATTTTTTCACTTAGTATATAATAAATTTGGCAAAAAATAGAGTCAATGCCCGATCTCTGAATATAAGCAGGTTTGGGCCAGGTTAGTACATGGATGAGAGACTGCCTGGGAATACCAGGTGCTTTAAATTTTTGGATATTTTTCACGAATTATATAATAATCTTGCAAAAAAAGAAAAAAGAGTCAATGCCCGATCTCTGAATATAAGCATTTTTGGGCCAGGTTAGTACATGGATGGCAGACTGCCTGGGAATACCAGGTGCTTTAAATTTTTGGATATTTTTCACGAATTATATAATAATCTTGCAAAAAAAAAAAAAAGAGTCAATGCCCGATCTCTGAATCTTAGCAGGTTTAGGTCTGGTTAGTACTTGGTTGAAAGACCGCCTAGGAATACCAGGTGCTTAAAGCTTTTGGAATTTTTTCACTTAGTATATAATAAATTTGGCAAAAAATAGAGTCAATGCCCGATCTCTAAATTTTAGCAGGTTTAGGTCTGGTTAGTTCTTGGATGAGAGACCGCCTAGGAATACTAGGTGCTTTAAGCTTTTGGGTTTTCTTTCCTACTTATATAATGTACTGGCGAGTAGATTGGCTGATCTTTAAATAGCATTCTCTTTGCAGCAGTCTTCGCTTACGGCCATACCAGCCTGGCTATGCCCGATCTCGTCTGATCTCGGAAGCTAAGCAGGTTTGGGCCTGGTTAGTACTTGGATGGGAGACCGCCTGGGAATACCAGGTGCTGTAAGCATTTTGGAAATTTTTGACTTAGTATGTAATAATTTTGCCAAAAAATAGAGTCAATGCCCGATCTCTGAATATAAGCAGGTTTGGGCCAGGTTAGTACATGGATGGGAGACAGCCTGGCACTGTTAATTTCGTTGACTAAATATTTTCGTCATTATTTTCGTCACGAATATATTTTTGCTGACGAAAACGAAATGAAAACTAAAATAGAAGGCACTGATGGAGACTAAAACTATGACTAAATTGATTGACATTATCGTCAACGAATAAAGGACGAGACGAAAATAGACTGTGACGAAAATCAAATCAGCAGACGGGAGAGATGCGAGGAATGAGCAAAAGAACCGGCAAAACAGAACAGACTGCATGAGAGAAGAGAACCAATCAGAGCCTGACTTATTGAGACGTGAAGCGAAGGTTTTCAGTTTTTATGAGCTCCCGGGAAGTCGGCATTCGAAGAGGTGATAGGGACTTTAAGCAACAGCCTCTGGTGGAACGGCAACGCCATTCTGGCGTTGTATTGCGCCTGCGCGAATTTAACTGCTACTTTGTGACGTTCTAATTTAACGGTCTACTACGGGAGAACAGCTGATTTGCCAGAGTCGCTACAACGTGAGAAGTTAGGTAAATAAATGTTATGTTTTTAGACTTATTTACATCATACAATATTAAAAACTCCTCATCTGACAAAAGATTGTCATTTAACGCCAAAAGCAATCCTTCTCTTGCTTTTTTAAATTATATATTTTTTTGGATCTCAATAAATGAATTAATGCTGCGTTGCGCTGTTCTGTTTTACCGTTGCTTAGTGACTTTTACGTTCTTGGCTACAGCGGTGTGACGGCAAACTTCCGGTCGCTGTAGCCGTTCCATTCGCAGCTGTTGCTTAAAGTCCCTACTGTCTAAAAGAGCGACAAAATGTCCACAGCTCACTTCACGTTTGACGACGAACAAAACAAAACAAAGTGTAAAGCACGCAGAGCGCTCATTCGTGGCAAGAACACAACCAATTTGAAAAGACATTTACAGACGAGCCACCCGGACATTTTCTCAAATGTAATTTCACAACGATGTTCTTTTGTTTATTGAGCTAAGCAAAATTGGAATAGTGCAGTGCGTAGATGTTGTAGCATTAAATATTACGAACTGAAAAGTACTGTAAAATAGCCCCTTCTTCAAATTAGATGCGAGCACAATACTAATACGTAATATCATGATAAATACATTTGATTAATACTAATGTTTAGTATATTTTATAATGTTCTACTTGTTGACAATATCACAAATATTTCTATATTAGTCATGTGAAACATGAATGTTCACATCCTATCATTATACATACAAATCTAGCAATATTGTAGTATTTAAAACATACAATATTGCTAGACAAATGAATACCTTATAAAATCTTGTTACTTTTTTTATCCACCTAGCTGCCAACTTATTAAATATTTACTTTAAATGTATGCACTTATTGTTCAGCTCAGCTGTAAACTTTAAGGTCCTGGACCTAACTTTATTTTTCTTTTATTGATGGTCAATTGGCAGCTAGTTATTGTTTACATTATCATGACAGTGTTTGTTGCTGCATAAAAGCTTTTGAATCGAAATAAAGACACAGTTGTGTTGAAATAAAGTTGAATTTGTGTTTTATATATTTTGGTAAAGTTTGTTTCCTATACCAGCTGTAAAATATTGTCTAGTAAATCTGTTATTGATTTTAGTCTTATTTTAGTCGACTAAAATACCAAGCAATTTTAGTCGACTAAAATACCAAGCAATTTTAGTCGACTAAAATACCAAGCAATTTTAGTCGACTAAAATACCAAGCAATTTAGTCGACTAAAATAAGACTAAAATTAAAACAAATCAGATGACTAAAACTTGACTAAAACTAAAAAGAATTATAGTCAAAAGACTAAGACTAAAACTAAATTAAAATTTCGTGTCAAAATTAACACTGCAGCCTGGGAATACCAGGTGCTTTAAATTTTTGGATATTTTTCACGAATTATATAATAATCTTGAAAAAAAAAAAAAAAAAGAGACAATGCCCAATCTCTTAATCTTAGCAGGTTAATGTATGGTTAGTACTTGGTTGAAAGACCGCCTAGGAATACCAGGTGCTTAAAGCTTTTGGAATTTTTTCACTTAGTATATAATAAATTTGGCAAAAAATAGAGTCAATGCCCGATCTCTAAATTTTAGCAGGTTTAGGTCTGGTTAGTACTTGGATGAGAGACCGCCTAGGAATACTAGGTGCTTTAAGTTTTTGGGTTTTCTTTCCTACTTATATAATGTACTGGCGAGTAGATTGGCTGATCTTTAAATAGCATTCTCTTTGCAGCAGTCTTCGCTTACGGACATACCAGCCTGGCTATGCCTGATCTCGTCTGATCTCGGAAGTTAAGCAGGTTTGGGCCTGGTTAGTACTTGGATGGGAGACCGCCTGGGAATACCAGGTACTGTAAGTTTTTGGAAATTTTTCACTTAGTATATAATAATTTTGCCAAAAAATAGAGTCAATGCCCGATCTCTGAATATAAGCAGGTTTGGGCCAGGTTAGTACATGGATGGGAGACTGCCTGGGAATACCAGGTGCTTTAAATTTTTGGATATTTTTCACGAATTATATAATAATCTTGCAAAAAAAAAAAAAAAAAAGAGTCAATGCCCGATCTCTGAATCTTAGCAGGTTAAGGTCTGGTTAGTACTTGAATGAGAGACCGCCAAGGAATACCAGGTGCTTTAAGCTTTTGGAATTTCTTCACTTAGTATATAATAAATTTGGCAAAAAATAGAGTCAATGCCCGATCTCTGAATATAAGCAGGTTTGGGCCAGGTTAGTACATGGATGGGAGACTGCCTGGGAATACCAGGTGCTTTAAATTTTTGGAATTTTTTCACTTAGTATATAATAAATTTGGCAAAAAATAGAGTCAATGCCCGATCTCTGAATATAAGCAGGTTTGGGCCAGGTTAGTACATGGATGAGAGACTGCCTGGGAATACCAGGTGCTTTAAATTTTTGGATATTTTTCACGAATTATATAATAATCTTGCAAAAAAAAAAAAAAAAAAAGAGTCAATGCCCGATCTCTGAATCTTAGCAGGTTAAGGTCTGGTTAGTACTTGAATGAGAGACCGCCAAGGAATACCAGGTGCTTTAAGCTTTTGGAATTTCTTCACTAAGTATATAATAAATTTGGCAAAAAATAGAGTCAATGCCCGATCTCTGAATATAAGCAGGTTTGGGCCAGGTTAGTACATGGATGGGAGACTGCCTGGGAATACCAGGTGCTTTAAATTTTTGGAATTTTTTCACTTAGTATATAATAAATTTGGCAAAAAATAGAGTCAATGCCCAATCTCTGAATATAAGCAGGTTTGGGCCAGGTTAGTACATGGATGAGAGACTGCCTGGGAATACCAGGTGCTTTAAATTTTTGGATATTTTTCACGAATTATATAATAATCTTGCAAAAACAGAAAAAAGAGTCAATGCCCGATCTCTGAATTTTAGCAGGTTTAGGTCTAGTTAGTACTTGGATGAGAGACCGCCAAGGAATAGCAGGTGCTTTAAGCTTTTGGGTTTTCTTTCCTACTTATATAATGTACTGGCGAGTAGATTGGCTGATCTTTAAATAGCCTTCTCTTTGCAGCAGTCTTCGCTTACGGCCATACCAGCCTGGCAATGCCCGATCTCGTCTGATCTCGGAAGTTAAGCAGGTTTGGGCCTGGTTAGTACTTGGATGGGAGACCGCCTGGGAATACCAGGTACTGTAAGCTTTTTTTTTTTTTGAAAATTTTTCACTTAGTATATAATAATTTTGCAAAAAATAGAGTCAATGCCCGATCTCTGAATATAAGCAGGTTTGGGCCAGGTTAGTACATTGATGGGAGACTGCCTGGGAATACCAGGTGCTTTAAATTTTTGGATATTTTTCACGAATTATATAATAATCTTGCAAAAAAAAAAAACAAAAAAAAGAGACAATGCCCAATCTCTTAATCTTAGCAGGTTAATGTATGGTTAGTACTTGGTTGAAAGACCGCATAGGAATACCAGGTGCTTAAAGCTTTTGGAATTTTTTCACTTAGTATATAATAAATTTGGCAAAAAATAGAGTCAATGCCCGATCTCTGAATATAAGCAGGTTTGGGCCAGGTTAGTACATGGATGGGAGACTGCCTGGGAATACCAGGTGCTTTAAATTTTTGGATATTTTTCACGAATTATATAATAATCTTGCAAAAAAAAAAAAAAAAAGAGACAATGCCCAATCTCTGAATTTTAGCAGGTTTAGGTATGGTTAGTACTTGAATGAGAGACCGCCAAGGAATACCAGGTGCTTTAAGCTTTTGGGTTTTCTTTCCTACTTATATAATGTACTGGCGAGTAGATTGGCTGATCTTTATATAGCCTTCTCTTTGCAGCAGTCTTCGCTTACGGCCATACCAACCTGAGGGCGCTAGAGAGCTAGTGTGAAACAGGAAGTGAGGTGGCTATAGAAGGGTGAAGAAGGTTCACCCAAAATTGTTTGGTGTGTTTTTGTTTTTTGGTTATTTGAGTCTTAATAATTGTTTTTGTTTAAATTTTTGGGTTATTGTTATTACTTGTCCTCCCAACAGCATAGCTGTTTGGGAGGGATCATTTTATTTTTATTTTTTTGTTTGTTTTTTGTTTTCCTTATTTTTTGAAAAATGGACGGAACTACGGCAACAGACACGGACTTGGCACGAGGAACACGGCGGCAAATGGCAAACGGACTGGAAAAAACTCAACGAGAAAAGGATGGGCCTGAAAGGAGATATAAAAGAACCTACACCAAAGAAGCTACAGTAGTAGTGGATTTGACTGAAGTGCATGAAGGTAAAGCTGAAGACATAATACAAGCGCTGAAAGATAAGTTGGATGTGACAAAAATATTGGCTGTAAGACCCAAAATGATGAAGGAGTACGAAATTACGTTTGAAAAGGAAGAAGATATTGAAAATCTGAACGAAGGATTGATGATTAAAGGAAAACTATGTGAAATTAAAAAATTGAATAACAGAGAATTTGTTGTCTCGTTCATGCATTTGCCCGCTTACCTGGATGATGCAGAGATTCTACAGAAGCTGGAGGGATGGGGGGTTACTCCTGTCTCTCAGATAAGAAGAAGATTTTATACCGGCACCACATAGAAGATGGAACGAGGTTCCTTAAGGTACAGTTCCCAAAAGAAGTGGTCTCCTTGCCCTACAGTACTCGAATTGAAATGGAGGATGGTCCTCAGTACTATAGAGTGATACATAGCAAGCAGGTGAAAACCTGCAGGTTGTGTATGAGCCCTGATCATGTGATGAAGGACTGTCCAGACTTTAAATGTTACAAATGCTCGGAAACAGGCCACTTCGCGAGGGACTGTAAGGTGGTGAGGTGTCCAGAATGCAATTGTGTACTGGACAAATGCGAGTGGCTGGTATGGAGACCAGCACAATGAAGAAGAGAGGGGGAGTGGGCAGATGCATGAGACAGACAATGAAGAGGAGCAAAGGAAGACACCGGATCAAGGCAAAGAGAGGACAATGTAAGCAAGGACAATGGACAATGAGATTGAAAAGACTGAGTTAACACAGGACATTGTGGAAATGGAGGTGCAGATGGAGTTTAATGCAGTTGGACAAGCAGAAACAGAGGAGCCAGAAGAGACTGAATGGATAGGTGAGACGGAAAGAAAGACAAAGACAGTGAAAACCTGGGCGGAGACAGCACTGCAGGAACATCCAATAAAAGAAGAAGAAAAAGTTAAGGTAATTACCCAATTTTGGAGAAAGCTAAAAATAAAATGTGTAAACAAAGTAATGAGGTGAAACAAGACTGTGGAAGAAGTGCAAAAGAGGGGGAGGAAATAGGATAACAAAATTATGATGCTAAAGTTTGTACTTTTATCTTTTTTAATTGTGTTGAAAATTGTTACTTTTAATGGCAAGAGGGTTAATGAATGGTGTGAAATTTGAAAAGTCAAGGAACTGTGCAGGGATGAAGATGTGATTTTATTGCAAGAAACAAATTGGAAAGAGAGTGTAATGGAGGATTTTAAAAAAAGATGGGAAGGGGAATTATTTTTTAATAATGCGGGAGGAAAAATAGGAGGAGGAGTTGCGATGTTAATAAGAAAAGATAGAGGTATCAGGTCAAAGCAAATGTATAATGACACAAAAGGAAAATGCATGGCTGTAGAAAATTAAGATGGATGAAGATGATTTTATTTAGTAAACGTACATGCTCCAAATGAAGAAATAGAAAAGAAAAATTATTTTAATATAATAGCTGAGTTAATGGAAAAATGGAAGAGGGTAAAATTGCGGGGGATTTTAACACTGTTTTTTAGTAAAATGGATATGGCTAACGGAATGGTTTTTAAATCGGATGGGGGAAGAAAGGAGTTAATGTCATTGATGGGAGAGTATAACATGATTGATGTGTGGAGAGAAAGAAATGGGAAAAAGAGGGAATTTACAAGAAGACAGCTGGTAGGGAATTTTATGTGTCAAACTAGGATAGACTACTTTTTATGTACTAGGAATTTGGAATGTTTTATTGATGGAGTGTTTTATAAAGAAACGACCTTAAGTGATCACAAAATGGTGCAAATGAGAATGGATTTTAAAAAGGAAATGAGGGACCAGGGGTATGGATTTTTAAACACTGAAGTTTAAAGGAAGAAAGTTTTAAAAAAGAGATAGAAAATAAATTTGGATGAGGAAAAAAGACTTGATGTACATAGAGGATAAAAAGGCAATGGTGGGAAAACATGAATATATGACATAAAGAAATATGTAATGATTACTGTAAATTGTTACAAAAAGGTAAAAAGAACAAAGGAACAAGAAATAAGAAAGACGTTAAGAGAGGAGTTGAATAAAAATGAAGTTAACGTGCCAAGAGTAATTGAAGTGGAGGAAAAGTTGAGGAAAATAGAAGAAGGGAAATATAAGGGGCGGCGTTAAGAAGTAAAGCTAAGTATACAGTAGGAAGGGGAGAAATGTAGTAGATTCTTTTTTAACCTTAGAGAAAGCGAGCGAAGCGGGAAGCGGGAATAATTAAAGAACTTAGGAATAAGGAAGGACAAGCTGTTTTAAGCACGGAAGGATTTTAAAGGAAATAAGCACATATTATGAAGAACTTTTTAGATCAGAGGAAGGGGATGAGGAAAAAAGGAACATTTTGTTACAACAGATAACAACAAAAAGTCGGTGAGGGGGATAAGAAGGAATGTGATAGGGGAATAACAACTGAGGAGAATATATACAAGCAATAAATCAGCTAAGTGTGAAGAAAA
>NW_020529225.1:10000-17500 GCF_003368295.1 Carassius auratus
ACCAGGCCCAAACCTGCTTAGCTTCCGAGATCAGACGAGATCGGGCATAGCCAGGTTGGTATGGCCATAAGTGAAGACTGCTCCGAAGAGAGGGCTATTTAAAGTTCAGCCAATCTACTGGCCAGTACATTATATAAGTAGGAAAGAAAACCCAAAAGCTTAAAACGCCTGGTATTCCTAGGCAGTCTCTCATCCAAGTACTAACCAGACCTAAACCTGCTAAGATTCAGAGATCTGGCATTGACTCTTTTTTTTTTTTTTTTGCAAGATTATTATATAATTCGTGAAAAATATCCAAAAAGTTTAAAGCACCTGGTATTCCCAGGCAGTCTCCCATCCATCTACTAACAAGGCCCAAACCTGCTAATATTCAGAGACCGGCCATTGACTCTTTTTTTTTTTGCAAGATTAATATATAATTCATGAAAAATATCCACAAAGTTTAAAGCACCTGGTATTCCCAGGCAGTCTCCCATCCATGTACTAACAAGGCCCAAACCTGCTAATATTCAGAGATCGGCCATTGACTCTATGTTTTGGCAAAATTGTTCTACACTAAGTGAAAAATTTCCAAAAAGTTTACAGCACCTGGTATTCCCAGGCGGTCTCCCATCCAAGTACTAACCAGGCCCAAACCTGCTTAGCTTCCGAGATCAGACGAGATCTGGCATAGCCAGGTTGGTACGGCCGTAAGCGAAGACTGCTCCGAAGAGAGGGCTATTTAAAGTTCAGCCAATCTACTGGCCAGTATATTTTATAAGTAGGAAAGAAAACCCAAAAGCTTAAAACGCCTGGTATTCCTAGGCGGTCTCTCATCCAAGTACTAACCAGACCTAAACCTGCTAAGATTCAGAGATCTGGCATTGACTCTTTTTTTTTTTTTTTTTTTTTTTTTTTTGCAAGATTATTATATAATTCGTGAAAAATATCCAAAAAGTTTAAAGCACCTGGTATTCCCAGGCAGTCTCCCATCCATCTACTAACAAGGCCCAAACCTGCTAATATTCAGAGATCGGCCATTGACTCTTTTTTTTTTTGCAAGATTAATATATAATTAATGAAAAATATCCACAAAGTTTAAAGCACCTGGTATTCCCAGGCAGTCTCCCATCCATGTACTAACAAGGCCCAAACCTGCTAATATTCAGAGATCGGCCATTGACTCTTTTTTTTTTTGCAAGATTAATATATAATTCATGAAAAATATCCACAAAGTTTAAAGCACCTGGTATTCCCAGGCAGTCTCCCATCCATGTACTAACAAGGCCCAAACCTGCTAATATTCAGAGATCGGCCATTGACTCTTTTTTTTGCAAGATTATTATATAATTCATGAAAAATATCCAAAAAGTTTAAAGCACCTGGTATTCCCAGGCAGTCTCCAATCCATGTACTAACAAGGCCCAAACCTCCTAATATTCAGAGATCGGCCATTGACTATTTTTTTTTTTTGCAAGATTATTATATAATTCATGAAAAATATCCACAAAGTTTAAAGCACCTGGTATTCCCAGGCAGTCTCCCATCCATGTACTAACAAGGCCCAAACCTGCTAATATGCAGAGATCTTGCATTGACTCTTTTTTTTTGCAAGATTATTTATATAATTCGTGAAAAATATCCATGAAGTTTAAAGCACCTGGTATTCCCAGGCAGTCTCCCATCCATGTACTAACAAGGCCCAAACCTGCTAATATGCAGAGATCGGCCATTGACTCTATGTTTTGGCAAAATTGTTCTACACTAAGTGAAAAATTTCCAAAAAGTTTACAGCACCTGGTATTCCCAGGCGGTCTCCCATCCAAGTACTAACCAGGCCCAAACCTGCTTAGCTTCCGAGATCAGACGAGATCTGGCATAGCCAGGTTGGTACGGCCGTAAGCGAAGACTGCTCCGAAGAGAGGGCTATTTAAAGTTCAGCCAATCTACTGGCCAGTACATTTTATAAGTAGGAAAGAAAACCCAAAAGCTTAAAACGCCTGGTATTCCTTGGCGGTCTCTCATCCAAGTACTAACCAGACCTAAACCTGCTAAGATTCAGAGATCTGGCATTGACTCTTTTTTTTTTTTGTTTTTTTTTTGTTTGCAAGATTATTATATAATTCGTGAAAAATATCCAAAAAGTTTAAAGCACCTGGTATTCCCAGGCAGTCTCCCATCCATGTACTAACAAGGCCCAAACCTGCTAATATTCAGAGATCGGCCATTGACTCTTTTTTTTTGCAAGATTATTATATAATTTATGAAAAATATCCACAAAGTTTAAAGCACCTGGTATTCCCAGGCAGTCTCCCATCCATGTACTAACAAGGCCCAAACCTGCTAATATTCAGAGATCGGCTATTGACTCTTTTTTTGCAAGATTATTATATAATTCATGAAAAATATCCAAAAAGTTTAAAGCACCTGGTATTCCCAGGCAGTCTCCCATCCATGTACTAACAAGGCCCAAACCTGCTAATATTCAGAGATCGGCCATTGACTCTTTTTTTGCAAGATTATTATATAATTCATGAAAAATATCCACAAAGTTTAAAGCACCTGGTATTCCCAGGCAGTCTCCCATCCATGTACTAACCAGGCCCAAACCTGCTAATATTCAGAGAACGGCCATGTTTTGGCAAAATTGGTCTATACTTAGTGAAAATTTTCCAAAAAGCTTACAGCACCTGGTATTTCAAGGCGGTCTCCCATCCAAGTACTTACAATGCCCAAACCTGCTAATATGCAGAGATCGGCCATTGACTCTATGTTTTGGCAAAATTGTTCTATACTAAGTGAAAAATTTCCAAAAAGCTTACAGCACCTGGTATTCCCAGGCGGTCTCCCATCCAAGTACTAACCAGGCCCAAACCTGCTTAGCTTCCGAGATCAGACGAGATCGGGCATAGCCAGGTTGGTATGGCCATAAGTGAAGACTGCTCCGAAGAGAGGGCTATTTAAAGTTCAGCCAATCTACTGGCCAGTACATTATATAAGTAGGAAAGAAAACCCAAAAGCTTAAAACGCCTGGTATTCCTAGGCAGTCTCTCATCCAAGTACTAACCAGACCTAAACCTGCTAAGATTCAGAGATCTGGCATTGACTCTTTTTTTTTTTTTTTGCAAGATTATTATATAATTCGTGAAAAATATCCAAAAAGTTTAAAGCACCTGGTATTCCCAGGCAGTCTCCCATCCATCTACTAACAAGGCCCAAACCTGCTAATATTCAGAGACCGGCCATTGACTCTTTTTTTTTTTGCAAGATTAATATATAATTCATGAAAAATATCCACAAAGTTTAAAGCACCTGGTATTCCCAGGCAGTCTCCCATCCATGTACTAACAAGGCCCAAACCTGCTAATATTCAGAGATCGGCCATTGACTCTATGTTTTGGCAAAATTGTTCTACACTAAGTGAAAAATTTCCAAAAAGTTTACAGCACCTGGTATTCCCAGGCGGTCTCCCATCCAAGTACTAACCAGGCCCAAACCTGCTTAGCTTCCGAGATCAGACGAGATCTGGCATAGCCAGGTTGGTACGGCCGTAAGCGAAGACTGCTCCGAAGAGAGGGCTATTTAAAGTTCAGCCAATCTACTGGCCAGTATATTTTATAAGTAGGAAAGAAAACCCAAAAGCTTAAAACGCCTGGTATTCCTAGGCGGTCTCTCATCCAAGTACTAACCAGACCTAAACCTGCTAAGATTCAGAGATCTGGCATTGACTCTTTTTTTTTTTTTTTTTTTTTTTTTTTTTGCAAGATTATTATATAATTCGTGAAAAATATCCAAAAAGTTTAAAGCACCTGGTATTCCCAGGCAGTCTCCCATCCATCTACTAACAAGGCCCAAACCTGCTAATATTCAGAGATCGGCCATTGACTCTTTTTTTTTTTTGCAAGATTAATATATAATTAATGAAAAACTATCCACAAAGTTTAAAGCACCTGGTATTCCCAGGCAGTCTCCCATCCATGTACTAACAAGGCCCAAACCTGCTAATATTCAGAGATCGGCCATTGACTCTTTTTTTTTTTGCAAGATTAATATATAATTCATGAAAAATATCCACAAAGTTTAAAGCACCTGGTATTCCCAGGCAGTCTCCCATCCATGTACTAACAAGGCCCAAACCTGCTAATATTCAGAGATCGGCCATTGACTCTTTTTTTTGCAAGATTATTATATAATTCATGAAAAATATCCAAAAAGTTTAAAGCACCTGGTATTCCCAGGCAGTCTCCAATCCATGTACTAACAAGGCCCAAACCTCCTAATATTCAGAGATCGGCCATTGACTATTTTTTTTTTTTGCAAGATTATTATATAATTCATGAAAAATATCCACAAAGTTTAAAGCACCTGGTATTCCCAGGCAGTCTCCCATCCATGTACTAACAAGGCCCAAACCTGCTAATATGCAGAGATCTTGCATTGACTCTTTTTTTTTTGCAAGATTATTTATATAATTCGTGAAAAATATCCATGAAGTTTAAAGCACCTGGTATTCCCAGGCAGTCTCCCATCCATGTACTAACAAGGCCCAAACCTGCTAATATGCAGAGATCGGCCATTGACTCTATGTTTTGGCAAAATTGTTCTACACTAAGTGAAAAATTTCCAAAAAGTTTACAGCACCTGGTATTCCCAGGCGGTCTCCCATCCAAGTACTAACCAGGCCCAAACCTGCTTAGCTTCCGAGATCAGACGAGATCTGGCATAGCCAGGTTGGTACGGCCGTAAGCGAAGACTGCTCCGAAGAGAGGGCTATTTAAAGTTCAGCCAATCTACTGGCCAGTACATTTTATAAGTAGGAAAGAAAACCCAAAAGCTTAAAACGCCTGGTATTCCTTGGCGGTCTCTCATCCAAGTACTAACCAGACCTAAACCTGCTAAGATTCAGAGATCTGGCATTGACTCTTTTTTTTTTTTGTTTTTTTTTTGTTTGCAAGATTATTATATAATTCGTGAAAAATATCCAAAAAGTTTAAAGCACCTGGTATTCCCAGGCAGTCTCCCATCCATGTACTAACAAGGCCCAAACCTGCTAATATTCAGAGATCGGCCATTGACTCTTTTTTTTTGCAAGATTATTATATAATTCATGAAAAATATCCACAAAGTTTAAAGCACCTGGTATTCCCAGGCAGTCTCCCATCCATGTACTAACCAGGCCCAAACCTGCTAATATTCAGAGATCGGCCATGTTTTGGCAAAATTGTTCTATACTAAGTGAAAATTTTCCAAAAAGCTTACAGCACCTGGTATTTCGAGACGGTCTCCCATCCAAGAACTAACCAGACCTAAACCTGCTAATATGCAGAGATCTTGCATTGACTCTTTTTTTTTGCAAGATTATTTATATAATTCGTGAAAAATATCCATGAAGTTTAAAGCACCTGGTATTCCCAGGCAGTCTCCCATCCATGTACTAACAAGGCCCAAACCTGCTAATATTCAGAGATCGGCCATTGACTCTTTTTTTTTGCAAGATTATTATATAATTTATGAAAAATATCCACAAAGTTTAAAGCACCTGGTATTCCCAGGCAGTCTCCCATCCATGTACTAACAAGGCCCAAACCTGCTAATATTCAGAGATCGGCTATTGACTCTTTTTTTTGCAAGATTATTATATAATTCATGAAAAATATCCAAAAAGTTTAAAGCACCTGGTATTCCCAGGCAGTCTCCCATCCATCTACTAACAAGGCCCAAACCTGCTAATATGCAGAGATCTTGCATTGACTCTTTTTTTTTGCAAGATTATTTATATAATTCGTGAAAAATATCCATGAAGTTTAAAGCACCTGGTATTCCCAGGCAGTCTCCCATCCATGTACTAACAAGGCCCAAACCTGCTAATATGCAGAGATCGGCCATTGACTCTATGTTTTGGCAAAATTGTTCTACACTAAGTGAAAAATTTCCAAAAAGTTTACAGCACCTGGTATTCCCAGGCGGTCTCCCATCCAAGTACTAACCAGGCCCAAACCTGCTTAGCTTCCGAGATCAGACGAGATCTGGCATAGCCAGGTTGGTACGGCCGTAAGCGAAGACTGCTCCGAAGAGAGGGCTATTTAAAGTTCAGCCAATCTACTGGCCAGTACATTTTATAAGTAGGAAAGAAAACCCAAAAGCTTAAAACGCCTGGTATTCCTAGGCGGTCTCTCATCCAAGTACTAACCAGACCTAAACCTGCTAAGATTCAGAGATCTGGCATTGACTCTTTTTTTTTTTTTGTTTTTTTTTTGTTTGCAAGATTATTATATAATTCGAGAAAAATATCCAAAAAGTTTAAAGCACCTGGTATTCCCAGGCAGTCTCCCATCCATGTACTAACAAGGCCCAAACCTGCTAATATTCAGAGATCGGCCATTGACTCTTTTTTTTTGCAAGATTATTATATAATTCATGAAAAATATCCACAAAGTTTAAAGCACCTGGTATTCCCAGGCAGTCTCCCATCCATGTACTAACCAGGCCCAAACCTGCTAATATTCAGAGATCGGCCATGTTTTGGCAAAATTGTTCTATACTAAGTGAAAATTTTCCAAAAAGCTTACAGCACCTGGTATTTCGAGACGGTCTCCCATCCAAGAACTAACCAGACCTAAACCTGCTAATATGCAGAGATCTTGCATTGACTCTTTTTTTTTGCAAGATTATTTATATAATTCGTGAAAAATATCCATGAAGTTTAAAGCACCTGGTATTCCCAGGCAGTCTCCCATCCATGTACTAACAAGGCCCAAACCTGCTAATATTCAGAGATCGGCCATTGACTCTTTTTTTTTGCAAGATTATTATATAATTTATGAAAAATATCCACAAAGTTTAAAGCACCTGGTATTCCCAGGCAGTCTCCCATCCATGTACTAACAAGGCCCAAACCTGCTAATATTCAGAGATCGGCCATTGACTCTATGTTTTGGCAAAATTGTTCTACACTAAGTGAAAAATTTCCAAAAAGTTTACAGCACCTGGTATTCCCAGGCGGTCTCCCATCCAAGTACTAACCAGGCCCAAACCTGCTTAGCTTCCGAGATCAGACGAGATCTGGCATAGCCAGGTTGGTACGGCCGTAAGCGAAGACTGCTCCGAAGAGAGGGCTATTTAAAGTTCAGCCAATCTACTGGCCAGTATATTTTATAAGTAGGAAAGAAAACCCAAAAGCTTAAAACGCCTGGTATTCCTAGGCGGTCTCTCATCCAAGTACTAACCAGACCTAAACCTGCTAAGATTCAGAGATCTGGCATTGACTCTTTTTTTTTTTTTTTTTTTGCAAGATTATTATATAATTCGTGAAAAATATCCAAAAAGTTTAAAGCACCTGGTATTCCCAGGCAGTCTCCCATCCATCTACTAACAAGGCCCAAACCTGCTAATATTCAGAGATCGGCCATTGACTCTTTTTTTTTTTTGCAAGATTAATATATAATTAATGAAAAACTATCCACAAAGTTTAAAGCACCTGGTATTCCCAGGCAGTCTCCCATCCATGTACTAACAAGGCCC